>NW_022280065.1:1301575-1309520 GCF_004355925.1 Anarrhichthys ocellatus | reverse complement strand
CACACACACACACACACACACACACACACACACACACACACACACACGTCAACTATGGCCAACAGAAATTATCTCCATTCTCAACTATCAAGAGTGCGACTTTGCCTTCATTTCACTGGCACGGTCTGTACCTCTGAAGCTGGAGGGGTTCTCGGGCGGGTCGGTGCAGGTGTCGGTGAAGCCACAGGCTGCTGCGATTCCGGCTGCGGTGCTGACGATGCATCGGTACTTAGAGAAAGAAAAAAAAGTCACAAATGGGAGATATTAGACAAAATAGCCTCAGCGAAAGGAAAACCGTAAAGTGATTTTTCCCTCAACCAATTGTAGTAACTTTAACAAGTAAAAGTTAAAAATCGGTGTGATTGATTTGAATTCTAAAGATGGGGGTTATTTACCTCTTTGGGTCCGCTTGTTCCTGTTTGCTTGCCCATCCTGTACCGTCTTTGGGAACGAGCGAGACGTTGGGATCGTTGCCTTTGTTCTCTGCCTTCAGACTGGGCAGGTTGGCAGGGGGTGGCATACGCCGTGCGGAGGCAACTTTACCAAGAGACTGCAGGCCATGGCGGGGGGGAACTGATATGGGGAAGAGAAAGGAGGTCATTAGCACAGATGGACCTCTGAAACCTGACATCAATTAAATCTTCTGGGTGCGAGGAGGTTTAGTGATGACAGGGACAGCGTTCGCGTGATACACAATTAGGATGCTGAACAACCAACAAGGCTAGAGGCTTGGTAGTTCCAGTCTGGTGATTCTGATGAATATGGATTATTAAAAAAATCCTGTAGATGTTATTAAAAACCTTCAGCAAACCCACTTCAATTAGAGTTTATGGAGAAGTATTAGGAAATTGATGCTCACAGAAGCATGGAAAAGCCTTCAGATTGGGAAAAGTGAAGCTGTGCTGAATATCAATCCCTCATTTGTTTCCTTGAGGCTCTGAGAAACCGCAGCAGTGCATGGCTTCACGATGTAGGAGGAGGAAGTCTATAGTTTGGAAATGGGGACAGCTGCTTGGATCAAGTGGGGAGCTTCTGAATAAAACATCGACTGGGGACTCAGCACAGAAGTCAAACAGCGTCCACAAGTAAGCCTCTGTCTCAGTGGCTCCCAGGCTCCAGTGACATGTCAAGGCCTGAGAGCCAGTCACCTTCCAGACAGGGCATGACTCATTTGTATAGGTCTACAGATGAGAAGCACTATCTATCATTAATAGATAGTGTTATATTTTCTCTCTGAGAGAGACAGGTGTAAAGGCCCTGAATAATATTAACAGCATCAGCAAAACCAGTTTGGTAGGCAGTTGAGAGATGCAGCACATTGTCCGTTTCCTGTATTGGAAATCAGCACCAGAGCTTTTAGGGAGACAGCGAGCTACTGCATCAAAGTTGCGGTACTTGGTGTCAGGAGACAACACAGCACAGACAGGCACTTTTAATCACACAGCCTATGGGTAAATCCAACTGTGCGGAGCAGATCAGTTTCTTAAGCCCCGCTCTGATTAATTACAAAACACATCGCACATCTCATGACAAAACAAAACAAAAGTGGCAAAATGTAAACGGAGCCTGAGAGGCAAGCGATATTGAAAACGAATTCCCCGGGTAGAAAGACATAAAGGACGATTCAGTACAGTGGATGTATGACAATGACAGCTTGGACATGACAGAACCAAGATACTCACCAACAGGCTTTTGTGTTTCAAGGCTCTTTCCTTTGTATGTATCAAACAGGTTGAGAGACGCATACTTGGTTTTGCCTTCCTTCCCCTTTGCAGTTTGCCCAGAGCGCTCTGACATTGCGCTGTCCGCTCATTGAGTATGGTGAGCCCTGAGACTGGGGAGGAGAGAGACAGAGAGTGAGAGTTTTGACACCAGCTGTACACAGAAAGTGAGAGTAAAAGTACTGATTGTACAAGCTGGCATTCAAAACAACAAGCAAAACAGAAACTATCTCACGAATCAAAATATCCTCAACGTATGTGATGTGATCCCCTTCAGATTCAGATAAGGGATTGGACAACTGGATTTGTGTGGTAAAATTAAGCAGTCAATTAAGAACTTACAATAGAAATGACATTTTTTTAGTCCTCTGTCTCACAGAAGAGATATTCCTCCATTTCAACATATTATCTATTCACAAAACAGATATGTGGCATTACACAATTGTTTGTTCCACACTGATGCTTTTTCTCTTGTGCACCACAAATTTTCTGTTGATCATTGTGCAACTCAATTATGTAAATGTACAATTTAAATAGAAGAAAAAAAATAATAGAAAAAACACCTTTTAATGCCTAGATACTTAAAACATTTACCAGTTTAGTTTGGGCTGGCAATTCAAGGGATTTTAAAAGTTCAACAACTTCACCAATATGTGGTTAAGTTACGTTACACGGCTGGAGAATGATCTGTTCTGCAAAATAAACGTATCAAAATAGAATAGTTACGTTAAGCCCAGTCAATGACTACATAAAAGCCATTTTCTTATTTTTTTCTTATTTGGCTGTTATAGATTCAGCACCATTTATTTTGCTCCACCCATGCTGCTTGCACTGTTGACCTACTGCTGTACAGTCCTGACAGCCCAATTCTTACTGATACACAATGAAAAGTGTGTTAGGGTTCTCGTGGCGGTTACACCGACATTTGTGCAGCTTTTCAAAGATAAATTTCTGGTTCCGCACCAGCTTTTATACGAGGTGCAAAACTGGAACAGTACTGGAGGTACTTAAGCATCCTCTTCCTAACACAAATTTCAGCTCGGAGAGGTTCATCAGCATAAATGCAGTTTAATGCAAACAGACCCAGTGCAGTGCATAAATACACACCTCATCACAGGAAACTCTGTACAAAAAAAGAGGGGACAAACTGAGCCACGGTCTCTATGGCAACACATTATAAATTATATTCTTCTATGCCTTTCCTTGGCTCCATGGCAACTGCCAGGCCTTTAACTTGAACTAATTTCAATGCACATCAATAAAACACAGAGATGACATCTGTCCAACTCAGAGGGATTTGGCTGAATCCAGCAGGTTAAACAGCTGACCCCCCCCCCCCCCCATTAGGAACAATTACTGAGAACAGATGATTCTCATCGGATTATTATGCAACAAATAACATTCGTAATTACATTCACTTGCTTTGAAAGGAAGTGGTGACATGATGTGAGACAATCCATGACCATATTTTAGAGCTGAATTACAAGTCTAACTTGATAGATAGATGCAACAAGGCTCACGCCAGCAATGTGATAAACCGTGGTGTGACTGTGTTTAGCCAAACCAGCAGATTCAAAGCATCCCAATGTTAAGGAATACCAAAAGACTTGAATGTAAAGCAAACTACATTTCACTGCGCACTGATAATCCTCATATTGACAAAACGCAACATGTCTGCAACACGCATATCATTGAGGAAAATAAATGCCTGAAACAACAGACTGCCCGGCAGCAGCACTGCATTGTGCCCCAATAGCCAGATGAGATTAGAAAATTAGGTCGTGGGATGGCTGGTCAACTAACTACATGGTGTATGGGGATTAACAGCAGCTACACTACCAAGACACAGCTGCAGCAACATATACCACAAAGGGGCCGTGAAAAGCTAAAGCTAACGATAAACACGAGCATATTTCGGGCAAAATCAGCTGGTAGCTTCGACAGTAGCAATTGCAATGACCATAAATATGTATAAATAACTGCGGCAGTTTACAAAGATATCTGTATTCCAGTGCTAACGGTGGCTAACACAAGGCCTCCGTGTTCGCGTTGGGAGGGGGACTGCGTTGATGTTTCATAATGTATCTCAACACCTTGCGGTAACATTAGCTTCTTGCTCTTCAACTGTGTGAGGCACTACGTTGTGAATCACACACCTACATCGCAACTGGACGCTTTTTTGGTTGTTGTTACGTTGTTGCTTCTCTGTCGTTCGTATGAGGCAACGGGCAACGTAGAAAAAAAGGATTTTATTGGGAGAACAAAACAAAATGGCGGCATTGACAGGCCCGCTGCATTATAACGTTAATATAACCGGTTGTGTAGCATAACTTAGCTCAAACTAAGTATACTTGCCATCATGAGGCTATCATTAAAACACATTGGCAATATGAGCAAATCCAGCTTTATTTTTTTGAAAAATATACATGGAATATATACACTAACGTCAGTGTATCGTACATTGACAGTATGTTTGCTCAAGCTATACAAGCTTCAGTGTATTCTAGGCTAACGCGTTCAGCTAACATTAGCGTTAGCGACGCACAGCGGGTCGCTGTAGCAAATCAACGTTATTATGTAACGATATTTCATCAACGAGCTAACTTAGAGGCCAGTATCGAACATTAATACACGTACGGTTATTCAAAAAACGATTGATATGACAAACGCGCTTGCTTACCACTTAGCCATGCTAGGCTAACGGTCTAGACAACCACCTAACATTAGCTAGCTAGCAACAACAACCAAGACACTGTGCCTTTTTCAAAAAGATAAGACTGTGCTTCCACAAAACATCACCTCGGATTACGTTAAACTGACTCTGTGTCAAAGGGTAATGGTGATTTCTGCTCAGAATAATGTATCTAATCGGTGTTTGCATGAAACATGCTACATTTTCCGGCCACTGACCTGGTCTTGTCCCGACTTGTCTCGAGGTTGTATCGCAGAATGAGGTTAGCTATGCTATCGCGTAGCTTTCTAGCAAGTGACCCAGCTAGCTAAGCAACGTTATCCTCCTGCATAGTCAAACACACCAGGTCTTTGCAGTATATCGCACCAAACATTACGAGTAGCACTCTATCGATAAAGAAGATATTCGGCTTACTTGCACTGCTTTTCTTTTTTCCCAAAAATAAATGAAAAGGAATAAAGAAAATTGTAATACTGGACTCGATCCGTCATCTAAAGAGCCGTCAACGGCTACTGGGTAACTTCGTGAGATGGAAGCCGTTTGGGACCTCCAACGTTAACGTTACAGTAACCTAATTATGTGACTGTGTAATTATGTTATTTAAAAAAACGCTTTGAAATAAAAGTGAATATAACACTTCTCACACCCTAGTGGCGTGGATATTAAGTGTAGACTTTTTGCACCCAACATTTTTATTTATCCACTTTGGACTGTCATAATTACACTGAGATGAAAGATGCTTTACAAACGTCAACTTTATATTTTGGCAAGCAAAGAAAAGCTTAGTCAAAGGTTGCAGTGAAATATATCTACAACAGAGAGAGAGCATTGTTGTCAAAACGAAGAGGGTATCTCAGGTCACACATATATAGTGTCTCCTAATAGCTGCTAGAAACTCTTCAAACCCAGCCTGTAATATCACAGATGGGTTCAGTAAAATCAGTGTAAACAGAATCACCACTTCATCTAAGTATGTCGACACGTGAAGGACGTTGTTTCAGGTTCTCCTCAGTTCTCAATGTACTTCCAAACATCGCCAAAGAAAACAATAGCCTGTAGCCAGACGGTAAGATATATTTGATGGCTGTTACTAGTTACTTTTCAGATAAAGCTCATGAAACTCAACACATTGGACATAGAGCGAGGTCTGTGTGTGTCCAATGGATGTGGAGATGCCAAAGGGACGAAGCTTTCAGTGAGCTTCAACCTTTAATTAATAAATATTAACCTTTTACAGAGTTCACAAGGTAACCATGAGCAGGACGGCACATGTGTGTTCAGCCTGTCATATTACATTTCCACAGATTTTGTATTTGAACATAAAAACGCATGAAATCATAGGATATTTATTTATTTATTCATCAAATATTTAATTTCGTCATTGAAGCTGTTTTGATAAAAACAAGTTCATAGATAATTTGACAATCACGTCTAATTTTGTGAGGAAAGAGCCTGGAAGATGTTCAAATTAGGGATTAAAAAGTATAAAATATATACCCACAATTGTACATCATATTTTTAACAGTGTCATGGTGACGTGATATGTTGCAGCAAAATAGTGTCTCGTTGGTATTTACACCATTTCCAGCCCTTACAGTCTCTATCTCTAACTGTTAACCTTAGGGGGGACATTGGGATTGGGCCTAACTCTCAGACGAGTTTATATCTGCTTCCGGTTTCGCCAGAAGGGATTCAGAATAAAGGAACCAAAACATAAGAAGGCTCTTACAAAATAGAAGCTGGCAGGAAGTGGTTATCTTAGTAGCAAAATAAAGGTTTTTAGGAAATATTCCCCTCATTAATAGTATATTTTAAGAGTCATTGACACTTCCACCAATCACGAGTAAATAATGGAACTGTATACAATTTACAATACAATTTACATTACTGATAATGACCTTCCATAAACAAGTAAGAAGGTGGAAAACCTTTATAAACTAAGTGAGCTCACAAGCTATTGGGAGAAAGCATTATGAACCATAGTGGAGTGAGCAGGTTCTGGACTGGTCGCTCAACCTCAGACATCTTGTCGAGACGCTCTCCTTTCTCCCCAAGAGGCAGACATTAACTCTCCTCACGAGTCCGTCTTTTAGTCAGTAGTGGTTTCTGAAACTCTACCCAATCTCCATTGTTGAGGGGCTGAGCTGAGGTGAATCTTGAGCATGTTGCTTTTCTCCACAAAAACAAACTGCAGCTGTTAATTCCCATCTTGGAACAGTTGTGAACTTGAGTCTGCCTTTAAGCAGGAAGGGGTCGGATTTCACATCCCATTGAATCCCGAGGGCTCTCTCAGGTAGCAGGTCATCGATTTTGCAGTATGCAAGCCAGCGTGCTTCTCTGGCTATTATGACCCACAATTCTCTGCCCTGCGAATATATATCAGCAAGAAGGTCAAAGTTCAGGGTGCAATTTAATGAAGAAGTAGCATCTCCCAATTGAACACAACAGTACATACTTTGTAAGGGCAGTCACAATAAGTAGCAAAAGAAAATGTTTGATAATCTTTGTGGACCTCTTCACTGGCTGTCTATGATCTCTTAGAAAAGGCTCGATCATTGATGTCAAAGGTAAACAGCGTGCCGTCTCTTGACCCCCTCTTTGGTCATAGAACTGCTCAACAGAATGTGCTTTGTTAGCTGAATACATCCTGTACGCAGTCACATGCCTCTCCATCATGTCATGTGCACACACACATACTACAAACGTGTATAGTCAGCATTGTTTAACACCTCAGAGGATGAGTAAGTTAAGTAACTGTCATTGAGTCTGCATTTCTAGGACACTATACAGTACCTCAGAATCTTAAACCCACTGTTGAAAACAAGGAAGGTAAAATCTTCTCTTACATACGTACATATATTTACTTCAATGAATATAAATATCCTGATAACGTTTGGAATAATCAGCACACTCATTTCTAAAGTAGTTTAAATAAAAGTTCAGTCAGAAAAACAAGCAGGGAAAAGACACTGGTAAAATGAAAAGAATATCATGTCAGTGAAGAATTGATGTAATCACTGATAATTACTTTTCTTTAAAAAGGTCATTGATGGTGTCGTTTTTGCTGTTGCTAAATTATGAAAGCCACTGCAAATCCCCAAAACATGTTAGGATTAATTTCTACAGATAGTACGGATCAGATAATGTCCTTCCTGCACGAAAACAATGTACAAGGCTGGTAATACATGGCGATTCTGGAATAAAATAGGCTATCCAAATCTGTGTAGAGTGGAGTTCAGACAAAATATTATAAGACATTCTGGACATGCAAGAGAGGATACTTTGGCTACATTATGTACTTACCTCTTCATTCTCACATTCAATCACACACATCCAATTCATCATTTTACTAAAACTACTCGTACTCCGATATGAAATCGCATTCAATTGCAGTGTCATAACAATAGGCGATTCACATTTATTTACAGTTTCAGGTTTTAAAAAGGCAGAACCAATTTTGGTCAGCATATATTCAATGCACACTTACCGCTTAATAAAAGCAATCCTTATAATTACAAGCACAGAGCCATAA
>NW_022280065.1:1278831-1301565 GCF_004355925.1 Anarrhichthys ocellatus | reverse complement strand
GTCCTGAGAACTTCTTCTTTATGCCGACTGAGAAATATCAGTTGTTGCACAGAATGATGGGATTCGAAATAAATCCACAAAACTAAAAACGGACAGAGGTAAAGGCGGAAATGCTCCCCTCAGCTCGATACCACGGCATATAGCTAGTAAGTCATGTGACCAAGGAGGGCGGTCATATTTGACATTCTACAAGTACGGATCAGACAATGTCCTTCCTGCATGAAAACAATGTACTGTAACCCATGTACAAGGCTGGTAATACATGGCGATTCTGTAATAAAATAGGCTATCCAAATCCGAGTAGAGTGGAGTTCAGACAGACAGACAGACTCCGATATGAAATCGTATTCAATTGTAGTGTCATAACAATAGGAGATTCACATTTATTTTACTCAATTTCTGGTTTTAAAAAGGCAGGACCAATTTTGGTCAGCATATATTCAATGCACACTCACCGCTTAATAAAAGCAATACTTGTAATTACAAGCACAGACCCAAAAAACATTTTAAAGCAGCCTACTTCAGTATGAAACTATATTATCTGAGAAAATACTTTACACCAGCATCAGACATACAGTGAATATGTTTGTGAGGTGAACTACTAAACTGATTCATGATGTGATACTTTAGTGTGGTATTATCGTACTGTATGATATGTCAGCCTTGAAACAGCATGATTTAAGTTCCATTGCTGGCTCATATCTTTATTTATGTAAGAACAGGAAACTCACAAAATATTTTGAATGTCAGAATCTGAACCGTTTATTGCCAGGTACGTTACACATACAAGGAATTTGACTTGGTGAATGGTGCATAACAATATACAATAAACACAGTGCAATAATCGAGACGTAATTTAGAAATGGAAAAATATTAAAACAAGCAAACAGATACAGTCAAACAGTACTTTAAAACAAGTATATTATAAAAGTGGCAAGTCTATTTAAATATAGAAACATAAAGGATGTGCATCACACGTCCCACCTAAAAATAAAGCGTGAATAAGCTTTCTTCATTAGCATCAAACATTTCTATAGGGTTGAATTTGGTGATCTGTGAACCAAAAACCACATTCCTGTAGTCATGAGGCCCAGCTGATCTGAGTCACATGCTAAGAGAGAGCGAAAGCGCTAGAGAGAGAGAGAGAGAGAGAGAGAGAGAGAGAGAAGAGAGAGAGAGAGAGAAGAGAGAGAGAGAGAGAGAAGAAGAAACTCTGCTGAGAAACATTTGACGGTGAAGGTAACATACACAACAGTCTGTATGCGCAGCCAGGAATAAAGTTGTGTGTGGACCCAGAAGAGAATACAATCATCCAAGCTTTGTTGACATGATGGACTTTCATCTAAAATGCAGGTAAAATGTGTTTATTAATGTGAGATATGGACTTTTGGTTTCATTTATGTTGGTTTCAGGACTTTAAAGTCTTAGACGTGTGTTGGATAGCCAAAGAAAAAACACAGATATGTGACATGGGTTTCCCCTTTTCTGTTCTTGTACGTCCAATGAGAGCTTTTAATTACATAGAAATTCAACATTTTGGAGATTAACTAATGTAAACATGGCATCCCTGATCAACATGCAAATATCTGTTCAACTAAAAAAAACAACATTGTTCTTCTGCAGGAATTGCCCCCTAAATATATACAAATACAAAGTAATTAGGTTCAGCATTACACACATGGGCGTGAAAACAAGACAAGATGCAATTTTAAGATAAGAGATTGTGAGTTGAGTTTTTACTGATAAGCTCAAGACATCTGCGCTGTTACTGATGAAGTACTGCTGTCTGTGTTTGAATGCAGCCTTCTGCTTGCATGCCACAACAATAATATTTGGTGTTTTTCTCCTCTTGAGCAGGTGCAGTGTAAGCAGCAAATGATACATTGTCCTCAGTTAATGTGACTTTATTTACATGCAAGGTAGTTAAAATGAGTAGTAAAGGCCTGTAGAGGAGGGCTGTGTAAAGAGAGGGCTGAGAAAAAGGTCTAAGGAGACAGCGTAATATCACAACTGCAGCATTGAGTTTTCACACTTCAGTGCTAAAATGTGGCTCAGTCACAGGCATGCAGGCGAGAGCACAAGAAGGAAGCGGACCCAGAGAGAACTGGGTTTGACTGTAAGTAGCATCTCTTTAGTTTTATCACAGGAAGTCTGCTGTGGAGGAGCAGAGTCACGACTAAAGATACCCTTTATCCTCTATTAACAGACTGAGCCACACTGACATGATAAAAGATGACATTCTGGACATTTTAGTCTAAAGGCAGTGCAGATACGGGCAACAGTAACAGGCTTATAAAAATGCAAATTCACTTAAATCGTCTCCTCACAACTGAATCCATCCAATAAGAGGGTAATAGCCTCTTAATGTCACTGCAGTGAAGGCCAGCAGCTATGAAAGCAGAAGTTATCTGGTTTCCTGCAGGTTACGAGACTTTCTTCCCTTCTTTAAATAAACTGTGGGCATTTTTATCAGAGCTAAAGGCTATGGTTTTCTTGAAAGGCTCTTTAGAAAGAGATAACACTCGCCTGGCATGACTGCCCTGCTTCTTCAGACGTGACATGCTTAACCTATCAATTACACAGTCACATGATCTCAAGCAGGCTCACGCCTCATCTGTGGGCTACCATTGGTCATGGTTTATATGACTGGGGCCTAAACTGGATGTTAATTAACACTTTTATTTATGTAACAGTTGGTACAGTCCCAATATTTTTTTTCATACGTGTATCCATTACTTTCAGCTCACTATTTCAACTGTTTAACCATTAGTTTAAGCAATTGCAATCATTTCAACCTTTATTATTACTTTCAGTTAACTATTTGAACTTTTTATCTGTACCTTTCATGCTAGCTAACTATTTCAACTGTTTATACTTACCTTTGACACCAGCTAACTATTTGATGTAACCCGAGGTGTTAAAACTCCCCGTCTATTGTAAATAGTTGGGGTTCCCACATACCCCCTAGCAGCTGCAGAAGTAACCCCTGGGGTGTGCCTCTGGTTGGGAATCGTTGTGTTAGGAAACCCCTTCAGATACATAAATGTACACCATAAGTCCACTTTATTGAACATGTTTGAATATGCTGCCTCACTAAGTTCCTCCAAATTGTTACACAACAACATGGCTCCTGAATAATCTAGGTGTCAACTTCCTGTATCAGTCACGATGACGTGTTTTCATGTTCTGGCACAGACAAGCTTTTACACCATAACCTCTGTTACAGTCTTTTTTTGTGACCTCATTGTCTTTAATGTCATTACCAAGTGAAACATTCTGTCACATGAAACCACTGGATCCTCTTTTTTTCCAGACTTGAAATTAAAGTTTCAGAATTGTGAAATGGTCTGTTTTAAGTAACTGCTTCCTCTTATCAGTGTTGGTGACTTTATTCTCAGATTGTCTCATGCGCTGTTTCTTTTTTAGGACGTGGTTACCTCTGAGATGATGGAGGACAAGAGCGGAGTATGTCATGTAATGGAAGAGAATCAGGTGGATGTGCAGATCACACAAGCCAAAGCTCAGCCCCAGCAGGCCGACAACCACAGACCCAACTGGTCAAATGGTAAACAGCTGCCTCTTTATTCGTTTCATTGGGTGAATTGTGCTGCAAAGAACTCTCCATTTACTCTCAGTGTCATATTTATGAGATGATCAGGAGGTCTCTTTTGGTGAGTGTTTGACTGCCACTTTTCACTGCTGCTATATTGCTTTTACTTCTTATTACATACCTCCATTTTCTTCTTTGTTATTTTCTAAAATAAAGTGTTTCAGACAAGTGCAGGTTCTTGTCACACTTCTATTTCCAGCATATATGTAATGATGATCCTATAGTGGATTACTCTTTCTCTCTCATTTGCTCTCAGGTCAGTGTGTTGTGGCGATGCCAAGCTGTTCGATGCTCAACCCGAGCTTTGATCTGTCTCTGTGCCGTGCCAAACTGGAGAACGATGGCTTTCAGGTCGGCACACACACATATACAGTATGACCTACTGTGGCACTGCAACATTCAGAAATCTTAATTGAGGTTGTTAATTTGTTTCATTTTTTTAGATTCCTGCCGGAGACATGGAGGCTCCACTGAAGACAGCTCTGGACGCTCCCTCAGTCAGGAGATACCTGGTTTTCAACTCCGCTCTCTTCCATTTTATAATGGCACCGGTATGTCGTACAGCTCTCTGTCCAATCCAGTGTAGCTCTAGAAAACCACAGGTTGCTTTGCTCCACAGCTGGAGCCTTAGGAGGCAATTAGCTTTGTTTAGCATTAAAGCTGGAAGTAAAAAAATCTGCCTACCAGCACCTCTGAAGCCTCTTAATTCACTCATTAAATCTTGTTTGATTAATCCTTACACTTTTTTTTAAGTGTTACAAAGAATGATATGCTTAAACTATTTCTAGAAGAACAGAGACAAACAAACTTATAGCTTATTTGTGATCTTTGGATAAATCCAGGCTAGCTGTTTCTGCCTGCTTTCAGTCTTTATGCTAAGCTAAGCGGCTCCCACTCTGTAGTGAATGGACCAATCATCATCAATGCCTAGTGATTGAGTGTGCATGTCCTGTCACTGAACAACACTGCTGATTCATTAGCTGATGCAATTTCCTGTTTTTTTTAAGTCTTGTCTCTATTATTTCAAATGCCTTATGTTGGTTTTTAACTTTTTGCAGTTTGGTTTCTAAGTCTGTTATTTTTTGCATTTACGTGTGAAGCCTTTATGCTGCAGTCTTGGCCAGAAAATCTCCTCACGGCAAGAAGGCAAATAGGCATATTTCCCAAACTGTTTCTTAAATGCTAGCTGCAAGTTGCTGATATTTTATGCTTTCAGTATTCAAGTTAATATTTCTTCCTCTATAGGTGCTGTATGTGGTGCTGTGGTGCGCCATGTTCTCCACCCTCCACCTCTATATCACCTTCAGTGACTACTGGGCGCTCTACCTCTCTGTCAGCCTCGTCGCCATCTTCCTCACCACTGCCATCATCTTCATCCTCCACTATAGTAACAAGGAGGTAAGGAACGAGTCTGTTACCATACAATTAGTTTACAGTATATGCTGACATTTTCATTTGAAATATCTTACATCCGAGTTTGACATCATCTGAAGAGGATTTCTTTCAATCCTTGAATAAATCAAAAAAACGTCAAATGTGGAATAAATGATTCTCAAACATCTTTGTCCGTTTCTGTGTCAGATCAACATGAACGTCGACGTTCGGTTAATCCAGGTGAATGAGAGGCTGGTGAAACACAAGCTGCTGGTGGCCGTGGCCGACTGGGTGCAGTCCTGCACTGGAAACATGCAGGTTATTCTCATGAAATCAACTGCAACTGTGAGAATATCAGGTTCCGTATGTCGGCAACACAACAATGATGCTGTTGTACTCGTCTCTCTGTGTCTCTCTGCAGCTGTACTTTGTATTTTGGGACATGTCCCGCTGTCTGAGCGCACTGACTGAAACTTTAGAGGAGCGCAGCTTTGTGGAGAATGACACCCAGGTGAGTGAGTCGAGTAGGCCTACATCTGTCCCTCTGTTTGTTCTCCTGCTGCTTTATCGATTTTTTTTCTTGTGCTCCCATGTTAGTCCTCCCTCAAAATCAATAGAAACACAAATTCTAGCTGCTGTTGAAAGGATGTACATTTCTATATCATCTGGCAAACAGAAGTTTAGCCCTTGAAGGACAGTATCACATTTCATGGCTTCCGTTTTCGCAGCGTGGAGGAAGTTTCAAACGAACAATGTGTCACTTTCCCCAGATCAAACTGAAGAAGAAAATGTCGCATCTCGTTCTTGTGACCGAGGATGCGGCTGTTGACTCCGAGGTCGAAGGGTCAGATGTGGACTCAAGTGAACAGAGGCCTCTGCTGAGACATGATGACACTGGCTGCAGGACCTCATCCAGCCGGCATGAGGGAGCCAAAGTCACCACCAACTACAACCTTATCCCTGATGCGGCGTTACCTGCTCAGGTAAAGAGATATGATGCTGCAAGATGATTTTATTCCCACACTGAGGGAATTTATATTACAGAAGTGGTATTGTTTCATTATCGATACATCAGAATTAGCAATACATTCGCTGATACACAGAAAGAAATTGGAAAGTTAATCAATTAAGGTTTTGTTTGTACAGGAGCAAGTATGTGGAGTTAATATTGAACAAATCATTTATGGCTTGCTAATTAGGCAACTAAGCAATGAGACTGGTTTAAACCTGAGCAGGTCTTTATTCAGACGTTCACTCAGGATGTGTCCTGATTGGTTAATTGGAACAAATTTGACTCCAAAAATACTCCACATAGTCCTGCTCCTCTACATGTGAGTGAATGAAGTTTCCTCCTTTGCACGTTTAATTATATAAAGTAGTTTCAGTACCACCACCAATCGTGCTTTTTCGCTCCTCATTTTTAGGGTGAAAGCAGGTTACTACAACTTCTAAGTGTTGATGTACTTCTTTGCAGGCTAAAGCCTACCAGCTTCTGATGACCTACAGTGCCGCTTATGTGAGGCTGCTGGTGTCCGAGAGGCTGTCAGGACCCTCACACTACCGCCTACAGCCTCGGAGGAATCACTGCTCCACCGCCCATCTCTGCCTCTGCCAGTACATCAAAAAGAAGATCCTTCGATAACAGAACCAGAGTCAGACCAGGAACTTTGAACTGTTGGACTACACTTTTCTTTCCTTTTTTCAAGACTTTTGCTTTGCGCGCATGCCCTTGAACAGACAAACTGACACGTAGGAGCATTTCCTCTGGAGCATTATGTTGTTTTGATCAAATCAAGGACCTGTTTGGAGCTTCACACTCTGGATTTCTGTCGGCAGGCTCCTGTGCTGCTGTCTCCATGCCAGCTCTGTGTTTGCATCGTTCATTTGGTCCAAACAATTTCTGCACTGTGCCAAACGCTGTCTGATCCACCTGTAACAATATTTGCACTCTTGTACACATAACAATCATGGCCTTAGTAACTGTTAACTGTTAGCTATTAGGATTTTACATAAAAAATGTATGATAACCTGATCAAATACAACACAATATCAAACTAGTGGTTTTATATATTTTTGGCTTGTGACCTTTTACTAAAAGTTAGTGTCTAGTCAACCAGTACTTTTACTTCTGATTCTTTAAGTACATTTGGCTAATGAAACCTCTTTCCTTTTACTTAGTAAGAGTTTGACAGTGGTGGAAGAGGTTTTCAGATGTTTTATACATTTTATTTAGTAAAAATATGTAAAAAAGTAATATTGTAAAAAATACATATTTTAAAGTATGAAAATAAAAAGCACTCTGCAGCAGAATGAGAGGGGTCTTACTGTTACATTACTGTATTTCATATTCTTGGATTTATATTTTCATGTTTCAGTTGATGGAGGTAAAGTGATTATCACCTTATTTGTTTATAGTATAAAAAAAATTATAATATATAAATTAATCTGTAACAATGCATCGTATTTCATGAACGGATTACGTTTTGTGTGTAGAACAACATTTCCCACTGATATGTAGTGAAGTAGAGGTATGAAGTAAATTAGAATCGCTCAAGTAAAGTACCTCAAAATTGCACTTGAGTAAATAGCTATATTCCACCACTGGACTTCGAATGCAGGACTTGTGAAATATTATTGTATCGGTACTTTTAATTAAGTAATATGTCTGTCACCACTGCTCGGAGGATTGACAAAACACGTGTAGACAAAAACAATAGAAGCCTGAAGGGATAAAAAGAGACTTCCCTTGATGCAGCTGTGTAATGATGCTGAAAGCGGGTTAACATGAATCATTGGCTTTAGTTTCCTGGATATAATACCTTAAATGTCAGCCACAGACGTATACCCAGAGTGTTATTGTTTTTGTGTTCTCACACCTTTGCTTTTATGTGTGTAGGTGGATTAGATATCTCTACGCATTTGTATGTGCAGGTTGCAGGGTTTCTCACATATTACCAGCAATTACCCATCAGTCCTGGTGCTGTGGCTGAGATGACAGCCCAGCGAGAGAGCTGCAGGATGACACAAACACACACAGCGAGACAGCAAGCGTGGTTGACCCAGGCCCGGGGGGAAGCTGGGATTGTGTGATGGAGGAGAGAGGCTTGCAGCATGAGGCCAAGTTAAACGATCTCAGAGACGCTGGCTGTCCTCGGGAGGCTAAATGGCCATCTGCGATACTGCACACACAGGCTGGCTTAGCTCCCACCTTTAGTTCCTCCCTCAAACCTCTTTTCCATTGGCCAGATTGTTTGGGTCCATACTTCACCTTTTCACAGATATGATTTTAAGCAACTATAATGTATAACAGCGTGAAAACAATGTGAAAGGGAATGCTTGTAGTTAAAAAGTAGTGGAGTATGTATCATCTGAATCTGTAGCTCCCCTGAGCTTTACAGAGCTTTATAGTGAGTTTTAGCACATTGTTTAGCTTCATTTTTTGGCCTATTTCTTTTCACTACAAAGCTCCAAAAACTCACTGTACACGACCAGCTCAGCAGCAAACAGCAGACAGACACAGTTAGCAACTAGTTGATGAAAAGATAAGAGAATTTAGCAGCTAAAGAGCCAGATATTTCACTCAGGACTCAGGAAAAGAGAATGACTATTGGACTTCAGGTGGATACAAACACAACTCCAAATGAATAATAATGCTGCTCCATAACTGCTCAGCTTAGTAGGTGATGAAATGTCAATATTGTGTTCACAACAGGAGCAAAATACAGGAGAAGAAAGAGAAAAGAGGAAGGAATATGACAAAACAGCTGTTATTACGGTCCAATTTGAAATGTCCAATTAAGAGTGCAGTTGTTGTAGCACCCTGAAATTTAGTTTTTTTTACAGTAGAGCTGCTTAAAGACCAAACTTAAGCAAGCTAACATGCTCACAATGACAATGATAACATATTGATGTTAAGCAGGTATGTTAAGCAGGTATGTTTACCATGCTCACTATCATAGTGTAGTGTGTTAGCATTGTGTGTCAGCCAAAGTGTGAAGTTAAATTGAAACTTTGACCTGATGATGGTGCTAGAGGTAATGTCAAACGATCACCAAAGTTATTAATCATTCATCCTGATTGGGACTTGAATATCTGTACCAAATTTCATGGCAATCCATCCAATAGTTGTTTAGATATTTATCTCTAAACCACTAGAATAGAAAGCCAGGTGGTCGCTATTTATTAGGATTTATCTTCTGGGGACCATGAATGTCTGTACAAAATGTAAAGACAATCCAACCAATAGTTGACAGGTTTGTCTACCACATTGGGTGCCTGGATGGGAAGGCAAAATAATACTTACGTGGTACAGATTATGCAAAAAAAGGAAAAGGAGCAGCTGTAAAACACAATGTGATTGAACAGAAGACAGTGAGAGGTACTGTAGTTCCAGTTCTAACAGAGGAAAGAAAAAGAGAGACTGAGAGGAAGAAAACCGGGGCAATGGCCTATAAATAGCACCTTAGTGATGAGGGGAGAGAGGAAAGGCCACAAAGACACAGAGAGGAGAAAAACAGACCGTAAGAATGAGACACCGCCTTTACCAATGTATCGTTCACAACCCCAAAAATTTTTTTTTTTTATTCTTACTCAAACAACGGAAGTCAGAAACAACCAACGTGTGTGCAACACAGCCATGAACATCATTATAATAATAAACCTCAAGAGAACCGCACGTAGACAGGTCATTTTTGGCTCTTTGAAACAAGCAACCCATCGCATTTACAAGCTCAAAAACAAAACAAAAAAAATAAGAAATTGAAGAACACAACTTCCAGCTGAGTAAGAACACAGCCATGTCGCTGAGCACAGAAGAGTCCCATCAGAAAGCAAACAGGGAGATGAAGCCTAGCGCTGTATAAACTAACCTTAGATATGCTAGGAGTGACTCTATTCATTAGACACACACTCACCACCAGAGCCCTCTGTACAATAATAATACCATACAATATTGTGCTTCATTTACTCTTTTAACACTGAAATATCACTGAGTCAATCATATAAGGACAGGGTCTGCATTTGTCAAACGGGTTTAAGTGTAAACATCCTACATTTTTACTCCTATTCAATAACTTCAATCAACAGTTTGACATTTTGGGAAGGATGCTTCTTTCTTCTTTCTCCATACCAGTACAATGTATATGAAGCAACAGCCAGAAGCTAGTTAGCTTAGCTTAGCAACAGGGGGAAACAGCTAGCCTGGCTTTCTCCAAAGGTAATACTATACTAGCACCTCGAAAGCTCACTGATTAACATGTTATATCTCTCATTTTCTTAATACGTACAAAGACTGAAGTGTAAAAACAAGGTGACAGAGCCAGGCAAGCTGTATCCTTCTGTTTACAGTGTAAATGCTAAGCTAAGTTAGGCTAACTGTCTCCTGGCTGTAGTTTCATATTTGGCGCGCAAACATGAGAGTGGCATCAATCTTCTCATCTAACTCGCCGCAAGAAAGCGAATAAGCATATTTCCCAGGAAATAGAACTAATGCAATTTTATCACGTTTCTTCATATTTCAAATGCTCTTAAATTTAAACCAGCTAAATTTATTTGTGATCACACACCTTCTAAGAAACACGTTTTGGATTGATTGTTCCAACTATTATTGGTCATAATGAAAAATATGTTATCTGAATCAGTAGTGATAATTCAGTATTTGATAAATAACATATGTAAGCGGGAAAACTGATCACTGAGTATAATAAAATGAAGGATTGCTTTAAACATGTGTCTTTAAAAATAAATACTTTTTTATTACGAAGTTGGCTTTTAGGAGCATTATTTTTAGAAGTTCGATAAATACGTGCCCAGATGTACTTATTATTATACTAGTGATAATCAAATGCAATGCAGTTGCCAATAATAACAACAATAATAATATATAAACAACAGAATAAACTGCAGTTATACCGTCTCTCTTTGTGTTCATTATTAACAAACATAATTCTTTAATATCTCTGTATAATTATTTTAAAAATAGCATCATCAACCAACAGAGGAGGGGGCAGATGGGAAATATATGAATAGGTCCAATAACTCATGTGAACAGGAGAAAGAGAAGAGGAGAGATTTCAGTAAGCGGAAAGTGCTACAATACAGTATAGGCATTAATATTTTATCTCGCTCCTATTGGAAACATTCATTTTCAGTTCCTCCCATAAACCCCATATTATAGTTCAAACAGTAACGTTGACTTATAGCTCCGTTGGCTCTTATAAACAACAGCACACCTGCTGCTACATTAAGGAGACCATACTCATATGAAATTAACCCTGACTCATTGTGTTACAACAGTGAAACAACGTCATAGGAGCTCACAGTTGCACATCGAACCTCGATATTTAAGACAAATGGAAACAAACTGAGGATGACATGCAGGGCTATGCTGCCTCATAAGTCTAACGTTGCACTAAAGTTTCACACACAGTGTCTGGGAGATTAAATAGCTAAGAGATGTGCAACAGAAAATAGGCCAATACACTAAAATACCTGCGAAAACAATATTTGCGAACCTAAGATTCAAATACTATATAATAATCATCTAAATTGTCTCCTTTTCTTTTATTGACATCAACTTGTTTGAGAAAACTGTAGCACACACTTGTAGACATTTTAGGAGATATTCGCACCAACAGATGGGAGACAAGCTATTATTGCACTAGATGCCCCCCGTTAGCTTAAATTTATATTTATCATGCACTAAAAGAACTATCAATGTAAGCAATGTAAGCTGCGTCGTCTCGCCTAGTTACTAGAAAGTGCATCATCATCAGATATCAAATTTAAGCCAATTTCAAAAGTGTCAGATAGCTGCAACAAACAATATATTGTAAATTATAGCAGACGCATGAGTAGATATTGAATGAATTCATAAATAAACAGATTTTAAATAAATCAACGAACATATAATTCATAAATTATGTATCATCTCATCCAGCTAAAATGTCCATAGCATACGAACAACCAATCTCAAATAAATACTCTGTTTGGTTACATTAGACACTCTGTCAGCCTCCATTTGGTGTGTTAAATGTGTATTGATCCCCCCCCTCTAACACTTTCAATCAGTTTGACAGTCTCTGTCAGCAATAATACTACTCTGTAAATCAACTTTGTTTCAACATGGCACTTTTTTTTGTTTTTGAAGAAAACAGGTAGACTGTACTTTTTTATTTTACTTGTAACACTAAAATGTGCATTTAAATATCCTAAAAACAACTGCGATGGCCCATTTAGTAGATTTAGTTGTTGGAATATTTAACACGGTGACCTATGAATTAATCAGCGTCAAATGAATTGTTAATACAAGGAGCTTTGCTTCCCTCGTGCAGCTCATATCTGAGTGTAAATATTAAGCGGTCGCTGTGCTAACAGCAACACTGGGCGTCGTTTGACAGCCGATTGTATTTGGCATTTGATCACCAGCTGTGATTGGTTGTTTTTGGTCGTCGTTTTGTGTGTTTGATGGCAGCGGGTTAGGTCAGAGCTGTGTGTGTGTGTGTGTGTGTAGCCGTACACCGTAGGGCCAGCAATGCAGTAGCAGTTTGTGTGTGTTCTCAGTGCTCCTACTTCCTCCAAACGATCAAGAGTAGTTTGCTAGCTAATATATGCCATGATTTCCCATCTGTCTGACGCTGTGCGGAGTTACGGCTCCCAGTCGTCGTCGTGGTGCTGCGAGGCGATGATGACTACCACGGTAAGGATGGTGCAAAGCACGATGGAGGCGATGCCAACAGCCAGGCTGATGAAGGAGAAGTTGCGTGCCTCGCGGGAGGCTATCTCCGCCGTCACCATGTCCCCTCTGGCTATCGCCGTGCGCACCTAAGTGATGCAGGAGGGAAGGGGATGGGTGAGTGGGAGAGTGGAGATATTAGAAAATACGTTATGTAACAAGAAGATGCACAAGTGGGAGCAGGAGAGAGTCTGAAACACCATGCACGGATCGATTTCACTGCAGCACAGCCTAAATGTGCAGGAAGAGGCCACTCCACGCTACATTAACACACCATAACAACATACACAGCTCAGACCAGTGGGTCCATGCCTTGTCAGCTCAACTTAACTCAAAGCCAGCTGAGCAGGCCCAGAGGAAAAAATCCATTCTATCCCGTTGCACCGACAATGGTGCAGTTACGTAATGCGGTCTGCTGTGTGCATGTTGGTCAGCGCAGTCTGCCATTACAGAGGCAAACAACAGGCATCATGGAGGTACGAGAGCCACCACGCTGAGCCTTCACATTTCTCACTTCACTCTCAGCTTTAGGTGTAATGGTGGTGCACTGACCCAAGATATATTGTCTTGAAATGTGTAATGTTAATTGTTGGGGTTGGCTGTCTCCTCCTGCCGTTTCCTGATTCTGCATAATTCAAAAGTATTAAAAACATAGGGCGTCAGCATCCGTAATAGACCTCGGAGTCGTACCTATTTCTTCACTGTTAGGGAGGGGCTGAACTAAACTTTCAAATCCAAGCAGACACCACAAGCTAAATTTTGACACAAGATAAACATTTTGTTTGAAAAATCACACGACTCACGTCATGATGTGTACAATTACAAAAACACAAAGTACAGCTAAGGCTGATGGGAACGTCTTTCGTCTTGTGCATATTTGGACATTGGTATTGGGACAAAATTACATTTTGAAGCCACTATATGAAAACTTAAAGAATCTCCAATGTTATTAGAAATTCACCCTGAGAGGGACGTGATTGCGTGACCCAAATTTGATGGCGATTGCTCCTGAAATTGCCGAAACATTTAACTGAAAAATACAAAAGTCAACTTCATGGTGGCGCTAGAGGAAAGGTCGGGGGATCACAAAAGTCAGTAGGATTCATAGTCTGGGCACAACGAAAGTTTCGTGGCAATGCCTCAAATTGTTGATGAGATATGTGATTCTGGGTCAAAGTGATGGACTGAATGGCATTGCCTGGAGCCAAGTCGCTGGCATGGCTGAAAAACACATCCCCCATTTGTGAGGTAATCCCCCCAAAAAATCAATATTAAAGTGACGAAAATACGTGTGATTTATTAGACTGTTCTACATACTATATGTATTTTTTTTACCATAGAGCCATCCTAAAAGGCAAGTACATTTCTGAAAATAAAATGAAGGGTAAAATGACTCGAAGACGCATTTACATTAGTCTCACTGGTAAAGGCGACATTATGTTAATAAAACTCAAAGATCAAAAGACACGATGAAGTGGCATTAACCTGCACTGCTTTGATGATTGCAATGATGCCTGTTGGCCAGAAGCAGCAGACGGTGGTGAGCACGGCGATGGGCAGGTAGTCGTGTGGCGGTCGACGGTCCATTAGGGTGATGCTGGGTGGCATTTGCATGGGATGAATCTGGCCCGGCGGGATCCCTGGGTGGCCTCCCCCGGTCGGCATGTAGGGTTGTCCCTGAACAAAGAGAGAGAGGAGAAGACAGTGAGTAAGTACTAGTGCTTTTTTTTAAAACAGTAAAGCAGCTTACAAAGCACTTTCCACTCGAAAAGACACAGGAACAAGGTGACACAGTCAAAGAGGAGGACAGCCGCATGAGCACCGTCCCTGTTGGATACATTAAAGAGTCGTGCACATCTCAGTTTTATCAGCAGCATGGCCGGAAACGTCTGAAACTCTATTATTAATTTGTAGGAACCAGCCTGCAAGATGGTACAGTGCAGATTTTGCACTGTGAAGAAACAAAAGCTACAAGGGTATCTATTAATGATCTTGAGCACTGGTTCACAACCGGTTTTTCAACCAAAGCAGAGCCCACTCGCATCACCTCAGGTTGCATGTTTCTATGAAATGGGAGCAGTTCAACCAAAGACATGACATTCAATTCTCAAGTCATTTTTTCATTGTTCTTTTGGGAATTTGATGCCTCTAATAGAAAGCCAACAGCAGAGAGTGATAGGACATGAGGGGAGAGAGATAGATGACATGCAACAAAGGATGTGAACTTGGGATTTTGCGGCTTGTGGTCGCCGCCATAATCCTGATCCCGCCATGGCAAGGTTCATATTACAGTAGGGATCGGGAGGGTGTGGCTCCCCCTAATTGGAACAACTGTTGTGTGGTACCTGCACCATGAGCTAGTGTAGTTAATTTGATTCATCATTATCTACAGACTGCAGACTGTTCTCTGCACCAAGGCACCGCATATGGTTTCCTTTTAATCCTTTTTAGAGTCCAGAATGTAAAAATCTCCAGTATTGCACAAATAAAAAGCATACATTTAAAAACTATTTGGTGTTTCTTTCCTATGTAGTTAACGAACCCACAGCCCCCTCGATGTATCAGGTGATCTCCAGTCACTCTGCTAGTGAAAAGTTAGCCTTAACTGCATACACAATGAAACAATGCAGTAAGCCCATCAAAAAGCCCGGTGCTCCCTCAGACACACATGTTCTAATGCAATGGATTTGTACTTTTTTATAAAAGCCCATCTAAAGACAAGTAACACAAATTAGCTTAGCCTATGTGCTTTGCACTGACACTGTGTGTGGAATTAGTGTATTCTGTGAATATTCTACTGTATGCTTATGCATTTGTCTCTTCCTAATAATAATCCTCACAAAATAAGTAAATAAAAGTCACATCAAGCAAGTTAGCTGTTACAGTCACTGCTGCAAAAATATTAGAAAACTATGAACACGTAAGAGTAAGCGTTAAAGATGGAAAACATAACAACTATTATCCGTGATATGAGGAGGAATGAAATGTAAAGTATATATTCAACTTTTCATGGAAGGTGGGAACATTACGGGTCACAAACATATTACTTGCACTTGTCCATCTTGGAAGCTTGAGCATGATTCTAAAAGCATCATTACAAGCCACCTGAATCTTTCTCATAATATAATATAATATATATAATATAATGAACAGAGTGGTGTAATTCTGCAGCAGGCTGATGTCAGGCCTGTGAAATCTTGAAAAGCACCTTAAACATCTCTGACTCACCGATGCCATGGGGTAGACAGGTACATAAGCTGTGCAGGGCTGAAGCTGAAGAGGGTAGCCCGGGTGGAGGTATCCTACAGGGGCGTGAGACATGGTGCCTCCGGGGCCCTGGGTCTGGACCGTGTAGCCCTGCGGGGCCCCCTGAGGACCCAGCGGGCCGCAGTGGAACTGGGTTTCTTGGAGATATCCGTCTGAGCCCGGAGGAGGGGGCGGAGGAGGGTAGTTGGGCTGGCTGCCCGGTGCTGGCTGCATGTTAGGGTGTTGGGGCATGTTTGGGTCTTGCGGGCCGGAGAGGTATGGAGGAGGCTGCATGGTCTGACGGCCAGAGTCATCGAGACCTGGGAGATGAAGAAGAAGAAGAAGAAGAAGAAGAAGAAGAAGAAGAAGCAGAGGGAGGGAAGATAAGAAAAAAGCAGGTAGGAGAGAAATCACAAATAGAAACCGCAGAGGATGAACAATAAGAGAAACAGAACTAGTGAGTTATCTAACTCAAGCACTGTTACACGTCGGTCCGCATGTTGAATGTAATATGTCTTATCTCACTGTTGAGGAGAGGGAGAAACAATTACACAGACCACAGCTCCTCAGCAAGACTTCAAACAGCATCAAAAAAGACAGAAATCCTGTGTAGTCTGTGTGCTAATGATGACAGTGATTGACATTTTCACCTCCAGAGAAGAAAAGCCTTTTTTTCCCCCCCTCCGCCTCCTTTCAAAAACTATGTTTGCAGTGAGAGATGTGGCATTTCTGAGATGGAAAACTTAATCTGATGGTTTGTCTGTCTGTCTGAAGCATCCTCCTGCTTTTGAACACCCCATGCTCACGAGTCTGCTCCCTTTGTGTTTGTTTAACATTGAAAATGACTGATGGGGCGTTGTGTTTTCGCAGCAGGGATGCGGCCGAGGGTACGGTAATCCACTTTGACGGGGACATGAGGGAGGGAGGAGGAGGAGAAGATGGATGCAGACAGAGGTGAGGATGGAGGAGCGGGGGTTTCGATGGGGCGAAGGAAGGAGAGCAGGAGGCAGTCGGAGAGCAGAGCAGCTGAGTGATGACGGATGACGACTTGTGCTCGGGGACCGGCTTTACATAACAGTCCCCGACTCTGTCACAAGCAGGAAGTGGACCAGAAACAGACAAGCGGGGAAAGAAGCGAGCACGAGGGAAGGAACACCTTTAAAAGGGTACGACGTGACGAGCAGCTTGGCAAACACGAGAAAACAAAACGCATGTTGGTGTTTCTCCATTTAAGGGCTACTGAGTCCATCAAGATAGGACTAAAACAGAAGGAAGAAGTGGTGGACTTTCAGTTTTAAAATATGTGACATGAGTTAGTAAAATGTCACACACATTGGCTTTAAACAGCACTTGTGATACACACCCAGCAGGTGATGCAGCAGGTATTTCCAAGAAAAAAAACAAAAACATGCAGCCATGGTCCTTGAGCATGCAGCCATGAGCACACAAAATATTATGCAGTTTGGCGCAGCAGTGTGCAAGATTAGCCGTGGACAGACACAGAGATACACAGATATACTTTTCTCACAGGAGATATGATGACTTGCAGTAGCAGGAACAGCACACAATGTTTCTAAGAACACGAATGGCTGTTGAGCCAGCATGCGCAATACTGAGCACATTGGGACCTAAAAGTAATAAAGCACTTCAATGTTATTAGGACTACACCTGTTCCAGATGATTTTATTCATGCAGCCCAAATTTGCCTCAGAGGCCCCTTTGTGTAAAAAGTCTCAGCATTAGAGACATTTTGTTGATGGTAAATATATAATATTTAAGACATCCGTGGTGACAGAATGATAAGTACTCGAGTCTGTATTTTGCTCTTGAGGACAGTAAGAATTACCACTGAAGGTTTCCATCTGTTATTGCAGGTGTAACCCCAGCTTAGATGGAAGCAGCAGAGGGAACCATGACAACTGAACAATAATTATTTAAAATATACAATACTGAGCGTTGCTGAATTTTAAATGGAGCAAAATCATTCCTCCTCAGACATCTGGCAAGGTATCATATCCCTACAGTATTTAAAATGTAAAACAGTGTTCTGCATCCTCATTAATAACATTATACTGTAGCCCAGCTGTTGTTCGTTTAATAGCATCGATAACGGATTGCACACATTTGATTAACGCGGCAGGTGACAGCAGTCAGGTGTTCAGCCCAAACTGCAGTCTCCTGTAGTCTGCCCCTTACCGTAGCCTACCGATGGCAACTTTATGCGTCTCATTGTGACCTTTATTATTGTACTCTTTACTGTAAAGCCGCTGTTTGAGCTCCATCATCAGCTGGCGCTTGACAATGGACGAGAAAAAAAAATAGAATGAGAAGATAAAATTGCCTTTTTTTTAGTGCACCACCACACGTTTAGGATTATTATTAATCAGGGCAGTTAAACACGCGCAAGCGGAGGTGTGCACGCGCAGAGGACACCCACACGGATGTCCACGGTGAGGAGAGATGTGGCCGACGTGGGCCTTTCTCTAATGATGATAACGAGACACAGGGGGATGGAAAAATAACTAGAACCACCTATAATTCATCTGTAAGGTCGCCTGCAATGTAAATATCATTAAAAAGTCATGTTTCTTAAAGCACAACATAAACAAAACAACCTACAAATACAATCCCTTAAAGTCTAGATAAAGATGTCACTTTAAAATTAGGACCAGGGATTCAAATAAGAGGCCCTGTGGTGCTTTTGCCTCCCCAGGCTGCACCCACACAGCGGTGCAGCATCCTACAGAAACAGCGCTGTGCAGATAAATAACAGATATATTGACAACAGGGGGAGCTGGAAAAAAAAAAGATCTCATCACCCAACACATCCGCCCATCAAACAAAGCGATGTCCATTTAAAAAAAATAAATAAAAGACCAAATTCTTACATCTCAATGGTGTTAAGTAGCTCAATTAGGCTTCCAATTAGGCTTGAAAATACGCCATATGTAGCACAATTTAAACACCTCACCGTGTTTTTCCGACGACATGCCTTCCGAGCTTCTGTCCTCCCTCCTGTGATGTATTTTTACTCCAAGCTGATGCTGAGAAAAGAAAAAAAAATCCCTCCTTTCGTGCGCGACGATGCAGACTTTTAGTCCAAACAAACCATCCTCAAGATGTCTTCATCTTTAAAAATAAAAATAAAAATAAAAACACACACGGGTTTTTATTATAATAAGAATAACTTCAAGTGTTTCTCGTCCAGCAGTCAGTATTCCTGCATGTCCTCGTTCTCTGTGCGGCTCGTCGTCTAACAAGGTTTCTCCGATAACGCGTCGCCGTACGTTGAATTAATCAGACACAAAGCTCTCGGTGTCTTAAAGTGACAGCCCGGACTGGGGGAACCGCACGCGCACTGTGCTGGAGCATCCCATCACGGATCAACAAAGCACAGCAGATGTCTTTCCTCCCGTGACATTTCACCACCTCAGTGTTTCTGTCTCACGCGCATTATCCCCAGATGTCAGGTTTTTTTTTTTTTTTCCCCCTTGAGGTGTTTACGGGATGTCAAAAATAAAAATAAAAAGCTGGGAGAATAGACTGGTAATGATGTAGGCAGCCAAACATTTTCAAAATCTGTAATTTTAATTTCTAGAAATACCAGAGACAACCAACATGTTTTTGGAATACAGTTTGTTTTTTTATTACTGTACAATAAATTACAATCCAGGTCTTTTCACGTTCATTCCCACATTTTGTATTTTGGTCTGTTGGTTAAAAACATTCCCTTCTACACTGGTCTGGGATTTGCATGTAAACATTGACATGTTTTGTGGGCACATACAGCACTGGTTTAACATATACACCGCCCCCATGTATCTCCATCTCTCTCACACCGTTCACACCAAGAAGCACTTCACTCTCATTTGCCCTCTCCATCTCTCAGTGGGTGTAGAGGGAGGCGGTGAAGACGATGTCCCTGCGGATGGCCAGGGACGCCTTCTCCATCTTGCTCCCCAGGACGGAGTCTCCCACGATGCGTGCGGCCTGTCGCACCTCCTTCAGCACCTCGTCCAGGCGCTGGATGCAGCGGACCACCGTGCCCTCCTGGACGTCCGTCAGCTGGGCGATCTCTGCGAACGGCTGTGATGAGGAGAGATGGTTTATGATGCAACACAAGCAGGAAAGGAGTTGAGGAGGTAACGTTTAGTAGCATACATCCAGAGGGAATTCTAAAATTCTGTCTGAATGTGTCTTTATATTGCGTAAAAAGTATTTTACACAATAAAACCATTTAAGTTTATAATAAAACAATATTAAGACAGACAAAAATAGCCTAAACTCAAGCTTTGAGATCTCACACAGAATGCTAATAAACAAGCAACTTAAAAATATCAACTCGAGAAAACAATCAGCAGATTATTTGATGATGAAAACAATCGTTAGTTGGAGCTTTAATCTCAATTCATTATCTGATTAATGACCTCTGATCACGTGCCTTTGCATTAACACTTGTTGTAATATTCTGCATGCATTGTTATGAGGCCTAAAAATGAAGATACGGCATGCCTCAGGTCAAAGGTCATCTGTAGCTTTATGCCAGCTCGCCTGAGATAGCAGGAAGAGGCGGAGTTAAAGGACCTTTAGGGTTTAGTTGAGGAACTCACGGGATTTGTATTAAAGAGGCGGGCTCACAATTGATGCAGCAGCAGCTGAGATGTCCTGAATTCTATAATTCTCATAATGCTTGATAGCATCACTTGTTAGACCTTCCCTGTCTGGTAAAAACCTAAGTCTTTCAAACTCCTGCCTCCAGTTTGTAATGCAGCCTTTGGAGAGCTCCTTTGAGAGCCACAGAACTGATCTAGGTGTGTGAAAATCGACCGAGTGCCCCTTTTGTCATCCAGATACACATTGCACGTTAACGCCAGGTGCAACAACACACAGTAAAACCTCACCATGCCTCTGGCCCAGCAGTACACCACCTCTGTCAGGCCGAACTTGAACTGGCCGACAAACTCCTCAGCTGTCTGTGGTATCCCACATTCCCTCTGCAGCTCTCCGATACGCTTGGCCGTGGACAGCACCCGATCGATGCCCTGAAAGAAAAATACAAAGAGAGACAGAGAGAGAGAGAGAGAGAGAGAAACATGGGGAAACACTAAGTCAAGCCTAAAAGAGATTTCAGTAAGCAGCCCTTAAATGCATCACTCTCTCACCTCTTGGTGATGTTCCAAGAAATCTGTTTTACAAACCGTACCGTGCCGCGTCCGCTCTCATATCTACATGTCTACGGAGCTCGGGCCATCACTAATTCAGGCCCTCATAAAGCACTTTCATGTATCGGGGGCCGTCCACGGCACACACTGACACAGCAGAGGCATATTCCACGAGAGACAGATGAGTGAATTAATAAGTGAGAGAGTCACCTGGATGAGTCAGGTGAAGTGCCCTTATTGTCCTTTCTGCAGGGAGTGTGTGTGTGTATGAGTCACTCACTGAGAAGGCAAGTCTATACAGTATGTCAGTACACACACACGTCACGACTTTAATATCCGGGCTTTTCACGGGATGCAAACGAGAATGAGCCACGTCCTCCTTACCTCCTTCAGTGTGCTGGTGATGTGCGGCTCCACCTGCGTCTTCTGCGTGAATACCAGACAGGACAGCAGGGCGGCGCTCTCCTCGGGCGCCAGCGGGCTCAGGACGTTCTCGAACAGCAGCTCGGTCAGCAGCAGCTCGTGGCAGCTGATCTGACAGGCCACGCGGCCCTTCAGCTGCACCGCCCCGCCGCTGTCGACGTACTGGAGGGCCTGCAGCACCTGAGGCAGACCGGCGGGGAGACAAACCTCTTGAGTGCGCTCGTTCAGGATTAATCGAGATGAAATTGGAGCTGCACAAAACATTAAAAGGTTTGTAGGCCAGACTGAATCAAGTCCCATCTGCCACATCCATTTGCTCAATTAATTCACAAAAAAATATATCACAAAAATACGGTCAAGTCACAATAGCTTTAAAGATAAGATAAGATTAACCTTTAATAATGGAAACCTCGTCAGGCATTACCCCTACATACTATAATGGGGAATATGGTTAGCAATATACCTGCTAAACATCAGTATGCTAGCATAGCCGCTTTAATAAATTTAGACTCTTATATATATGTATATCGCAAAGAAATATCTTACTGTTTTTCTAAAATCTCCTGCAACTAGCACGGATGCGATTAGCTAATAATAGGCAGAAAATTAATCAATAATGTACAATAATTTGAAAAATCAATTGTTAATTTAAGTAATTCATCAATCAAAAATGACTAATATTAACTTGTTCAAGTTTTTTTTTTTCTTACTCAAACCAAGGAGGTAAATTACTTCCAGATAAATCAGTTGATTAAACACCTCATCTGGAGTCCCAACACTAGGGTAAAGTAATTAATGTAGGACTTATGTATTAGGGGTAAGCTAAAAGCCTAAATGCAGATGTAAATGCTTTAAAATATAACTGAGATAATGAATAACTATTTCAGACATGTGACTCGAGTTAGATTTTCAATTTACAAAATAAAAACCCTACTATCCAGGACTAGAAAGCGACCTTATTTTGAAAGATTAAAAACACCCCGACAGAAACGGGTCAGGACAGCGAGTCGAACATCGGATCCAAACCTTGATCCTCTGGTGGTATTCAGGCAGCAGAGACAGAGACTGGTCTGACACCAGGAACAGCAGCCTGTCCAGCTCCTCCTGCACTTTCATCCTCTCCTCGACCCGAGCAAACTGACACACACACACACACACACACACACACACACACACACACACACACA
>NW_022280065.1:1276537-1278821 GCF_004355925.1 Anarrhichthys ocellatus | reverse complement strand
ACACACACACACACACACACACACACACACACACACACACACACACATAGTGGTTACTTAACTTAAGCATACAACAGCAGTACTGCAGCACTTGACCTGATTTCAGTGCAACAAAAACAAAAAGGAAGACAGGAAACCATTGGCTATTGTACTCTCATTGACGGCACAGAGCTGTCTCGTTACATAAACCCACTGAGGCCAATTACTTTATGCTAACAGCTTGCATTGTAGAGCGCACTGCATTAACCACCACTTTAAAATACTCGCAGTGCTTCATAAGGACACAAGAAAGTGTGTGTGGAGACAGTGATCCTGCAAATAAGAGCTTGTTATCTTGCAAAGTAACGTGAGAGCTCTCGTGTGTGAGCGTGTGTGTGTGTGTGCGAGAAGGCTCAAACGGCACGCTGCACCCGTGAGACTGTGATGAGCAGCAGCTATGAGCCTCTATGGGTAATTATAGAACCCGCCGGCTCTGATTCTCGCATCTTATCTCCTCAACGAGGCTGCCATGGAAGACAGGAAGCACAAACGGGAAAAAGCAGAATTCTTGTGGCGGAGTTGGATGTTACGACTGTGAAACGAGAGGAGAAATGATGGAAAGATGAAGGGAAACTGATGTTGTGAGAAATGAGAGGAGGCATCAAAATGGGGTCGACTGTCTTATGTAAAGGGTGTGATGTTAATTAGCTGCATAAATATGCAATTGCTGCACAAAAGAATTAGATGTCTTTATTAAACTAACAGTGAAATGAAATGCCTCATCGTTTATCTGCATGACACACACCTGCTCTGCGAACGTGGGCGAGTGGATGCAGTTGAACTCTCTGAGGCTGCCCTGCAGCACGCGGAGCCTCATGGAGTCCTCCACCACGTCGACGCTCTTCAGCTGGAGGTCGTTCACGGGGTCGAGGGTCGCCATGCCGCTGGGGTTGGCCTCGGCCAATCGCAGGAGCTCCTGGGTCGCCGTGGAGATGGCTTGGCCGGGAGGGTCGAGCCTGATGGACACGAGGGTGAAGGAGACGATGCAAAAAGAGGAGATGATTCATATCTTTTTCTTTGCATAAGGGCTTTTATTTTGAAAGACTTAAAGCTGACCTGAGGAGTTTCCTTGCAAACAAGCTCAATTCATGTACACATTCAGTGTTTCACACCAAAATGCATTGTCTGTTTTTCCTAAATATAAACATCGACCAAGCTCTCTCACACACCTGAATCGTGGCTGCTGCCTCTTGCTGTAGTTGTCGATGATCCTGTCCGGAATCACTTTGAGGGTTTTCACTGTGATGGCTGAGATGTCCTGAAGCGTCAACTTCTGTACCGTGTGGCTGCAAGGGCCTGACAAAAACAAGAAGGATCGCACGTGCTTATACTTCTCTGTTGCGCTCACTGCACAACTGCTCTGTAAAAAAAAAAATGGCTGAAATGTAAATGTGCTGCATGTCTGCCAACCAAACCTTCAGGTATGAAGAGCGCCGTGTTGTAGAGGTGAGGGAAAGCGTTGTTGTTGTTTGCTTTTCCTTCCTCTTCCTCGTTGCCCTTCTCGCAGATGACCAGAGCTGTGAAGGTGCGATTCACGGCGGCACTGGACACCTGGCGTGCAGAGAAAGACAGGAGAAGATCAGGAACATGCCCCACAGTCTGAGGACATGCAGGTTCGGTGATATCGAAACTCTAAACTCCCTGCAGGTGTGAAAGTCTTTGTTTGTGTGTGTCAGCCCTGCGGCAGACGGGTGATCTTCAAATGTCGCCTTTTGCTCGCTGCATGGTGGTCCCTGAGCACTGAGCATACTGGGTGTCGTCTACTAGATTGATTTAAATAGTTTTACATGAAATGTCATGTTTTCATATGTTTAGAGACATAGTGTGATTTATTAACCTACACCCATTAAAAAAAAATCTCTGCTTCATATTCTGTCCTCAACGCGTATCCCTTTTGCCCACATGTTCCTCGTCTGTTTGCTCTACTTTAATTTAAAGTTTCTTTAAAATACATATCAGAGACACAAACTACAGAAAGAAAAGCTTCATCGGGGTACATTTCAGAGGATATACAGTTCTAGTTGTCGGATTGCTTATAGAAAAGAAAACATACAAAGGATTGCCACTAAAATGAAATTCTAATTATTTAGAGGCGACAGAATTGAACAGTCTGATTAATATCTTTCAACATTTGTGACTCAACAACTCGACGTTTAACGCAGCCATCATAGCCAGGTCTCCCCAAATCCCTCAATAGGATTCAGCTGGCTAACTAAAGATTAAATAAATAAACTACTACCAGCTA
>NW_022280065.1:1171597-1276137 GCF_004355925.1 Anarrhichthys ocellatus | reverse complement strand
GTGTAGGTCAGTCTGAACTGGGACTGGAGGGTGGTAGGTTTACCCTGAGCAGGACATGGAGGACGATGTCAAGAAACAAAAAAGTGAGGAAACAACTAAAACTTCTCTGAAAACTATTCTTCTGAATCCATTTCCAGGATCAATTCATTGTTGGTTTTGGTCTTTAAATGGGAATATTAAATATGAGACAGATTTGTCTTTTTTTCCCCATTTAGTTTTCCTGCTGGTCTGCTATGCCAGGTGTCATAAAAATCTACTGAATTCCCATTACATTTAAATCAATATAACATTTGCAAATGTTAACCTTCCTAGATGATTGGGAAATAAATGAGCACCAGATGTATTATAGACCTTTTTAAACATCAACATTGTAAATGGGCCCCTTTGTATTTCCTGTTGTGTGTTAATGTCGTAGCTGACAGGAAGTAAACGTGGACCAAAATGTTGCCTTTAGCAACAGAAAGGCAATTAAAAGGTCTGTAGCAGTCAGATAAAATAACTCTCATTTATATACATTTACATTCAAGAGGATAAAAGCTTCTATCAGAGATGAAGGAGAATTATTCCTGTTGAAGAGCACATTGAAACTCAAACATTCCTCCCCAAGTGAAAGTGAGTTAAAATAGCCCACTCAACTCAATAACCCAGCATGCAACACTTTCATTGAAACACAGCCAAAGGCTCTGCTTTAAGAGATTATACATATTTTGGAAATATTGACCTGCAGAAGGAGATTTATATAAATGATACTCATGTGGCAGGTGAATGTTGACACACGGAGAGCCTCACCAGCATCATGACATGCAGATCTGCCATCTCGTGAACTCCGGCTTTACACAGAATGATGACGGTGCCCGTGGCGTCCAGACCTCTCCGGCCTGCTCTGCCCGCCATCTGAATGTACTCACCTGGAAGCGCAAGACCAGCACATAAAAGAGACATCAGCGCTGCGGTTGTTTTCCCTCAACTCCGATTCATCCTCGGGGATGAAAGAGCATAATACATTTTTTCTCTCAGATTAAAGAGAGAGGCAATGCAGGCGGAGAACGGAGAGATCCAAACCTGGCAGCAGGTTTCTAAAGCCGGTCCCGTCGTGTTTCCTGATGCTGTCGAACACCACAGTCCTGGCGGGCATGTTCACTCCCATAGCAAACGTCTCGGTGGCAAACAGCACCTGGGAGGTGAAGGGGAGATGCAGGAGGATTCTTTTAACCATCTGCAGCCAACGTGTATTTGGAGCTTATGCTTGAAGTAACAGATAAACCGGTTTGCTATTATGAATTGTGTTTTTTGCAGTGCTGGTATCTGATGTCTTCTCTCCTTCTTGCTGTTGTTCTAACGTGACTCACCTTCACGAGACCTCGTGAGAAGAGCATCTCGATGACCTCCTTCAGTATCGGCAGGATCCCGCTGTGATGGACTGCTATTCCCCTCTTCAACAGGTCCCTCATGACCAAGATCTAAACAGGGCATTAGTAAGAGTTACCATCACATACTGTGATTGACTCTACTGTTAATGCTGCATTAAGGCTCTGTATACTGTAGAGCTGTTGTTATACTTGTGCTTCCTTCATTGATTGTTGCTTTAAATGACTGCTTCTTTGCACTTTGTGTAAAACACTTACAGAGATTACTCATCATTTGGCTGAATTAGATTCCGGTGTGAGATACAGACACTTCCTGGCATACAGGACGTGTTAATTGCAATAAACAAAATTGAAACTAAGTAAGTAAAACTAAGGAATACTGTCCTCTAGAGCTCTTTCTTTTAAGGTTTTTAGAGCTATTTAGTAAAAAGTGACAGAAGTGAGAACAGTGAAACTGTGTGTTTTTTTTTTTTTGTTGTTTTTTTACTACAAGCAACCCCTTTAACATTACATCTAGTAACTTGTTAAATTTTAATGGAATAAAAAATATTGATTAGAGCAGCCTTAAGTCACAGTGGGTAAGCACTCTGCAGAGCAATATTTTTGGCACACAGACAAATTCATAACACAATAGTTACCAGGTGCAGTGTACATGATATTTAAAAAGATAATTTTTTCCTTCCCTTGAGATCAATAAATTGAACCTAGGGGAGCTGTCTGAACCAAAAGATCATTTAATATTAATATGTTAGAAACAAATTCGTCATCCCTTCATAATAAAATGAGCAGATCGTTCTTTACCTGAGGCAGCTTTCGGTCTCCTCCTCGGAGGCGACTCAGACTCTTCTGGAAGAAAGAGTGAATCTCAGCCTTTTCTATAGAGGTGGTCATGTCCATGGAGTCCAGCGAGCGGGCGTTGTCGTCACACCGCGTCCGCGAGAAGGTGAACGCGACCACCGGTGTCTGCTGCCGCTGGAACAGGAAGTGCAGGAGAGTGAGCCACACCGATCGGTCCTGGAGGGGGGGGGTAAAAATATTGCAGAGAGGGATGAGAGCAGGAAGCAAGAGGGTGATGTTGTTGTCAGAGAAAATCAAGAAGCAGTGAGGTGACAGAAGCCAAATGACGGGGATTACCTGACTAGCTGTGGTGTTGTGAGAAGTACTTTTGGCGCCAAACGATTGGGCGTGTTTGCTGGTGCGCTCCTTCTTGGCATTGACAGCTGCGTAGTACCTGAACGACAAACACAACTTCCTTTATAAGGAATAGCTTACCAGACCGAAATAACAACCATCTACTGGAGCACCGCACAACTTTCTTCTCATACCCTTTAGTGAGGAAGTTTCCTGTAGGGTCCAGCAGCAGGAACATCTCATTCCGAGTCTTGGTGCTGTTTCCAGTGTACAGATAATGCTCCAAAGGCACAGGTCTCTTCATTGTGCTGATCACGTAGATATGCTTCTTCTTTATCCGACTAGGATTAACGAAGGAAAGTGTTCAAGAGATACAAAAATGCAAATAAATATGGAGGAGCGTGGCTCCTAATATCAAGTGCGCCTACCCGATCCACTCACTAAACTCCACAGCATTTGGCACCGTGGCGCTAAGGAGAATGATGCTGACGTGATTGGGGAGCATGATCAAAACCTCCTCCCACACGACTCCTCTCTGAGGGGAAAACGAAGGGGAGGCAAAAGAAGAGAGGAAAACAGTTACTCGTGACTTCAACAGGGAAATCGGATAAAAGAAAGATTCGGACAGCGGTCCGGGTCGCTCCTGACCTCGGTGTCGTTGATGTAGTGAACCTCGTCAAAGATCACCCACTCCAAGTCCCGGATGACCTCTGAGCCGTTGTAAAGCATGGACCTGAAAGAGAGAAATAAACCTAAAGAAAAAGCTATTTCGATTTGATTAAAAACATGAAATTAATATCTATAATAAACAGCCCGAGTACCTGAGTATCTCAGTGGTCATGATGAGACACGAAGACTCGGGACTGAGCTGGACGTCGCCCGTCAGGAGGCCAACATCTCCAAAGGTGGTTTTAAAGTCTCTGAACTTCTGATTGGACAGGGCTTTGATGGGAGAGGTGTAGATGGTCCTATTAAAAGAGGAAAAAAGAAATGCTGACACCTGAGATACTTGGGAGTCCTACATTGTACATATTACATTCCTCACTGTTCATATCTCTATGTGGAAAGAAAGTACAACAACCTGAAGCGAAAGACCTGTCAGAATGACAGGTACGCAGCATCAACTTTATTTTTAGGAGCAGAGAACAACTCCTGTGCAGGTTTAAGGGTATACGCTCCACAATGGATGTCACTCCAATTCTCCAAGCTCTTTATCTCGCAGGATCCTTGAGAAATATTCCAGTAAAATCTTTACTGAAAGCGTGTTTAGCTGTGCAGCCACACGCACAGCGAGGGCACGGGGATTGAAATTGATTTGCGCCGACAAATACACACCTCGTCATGTGTTTCTGTGAGAGGGCGATGGCGTATTCGGCCACCACTGTTTTGCCCGCTGATGTGTGCGCGGCTACAAACACGGAGTCGTGAGCCTCCAGCCTCAGCACGGCCTGCTTCTGGAAGACATCCAGCTCAAACTGCCACTGGAGCAGAGGTGGGGCGGAGAAACAGAGCAGTTGTCACAGGATTTGTCATGTGATGATTCATCACGTATGCAGAGAAACACAGACACGACAAATGAATAGGGAGGGATGAGTTGATGTTTTGAAGATTGCACATATACAAAGAAACAGAGATATTTTTAACAGGATGATTTCTAGAATACCAACCTTGAAAGCTGGGTTGGGGATGCGTTTATAGAAATCATCGCAGGGTGTGTTTATGTTGACAGGGACGGCCCACTTCTTATTCTCCTTGGGGTTCTCTTTTGGCTTTGATTTCTCATCTTTTCCTCTCTCTGAGGGAGTCGAGGATGACACAACATCCTGAAGACAGAGGAGGAGAACCAGATCTCAGATGCCATAGGCATAGTTGGAATTTAGGTTGAAACAGTGTGGTTCATAAAAAGGTAAGACTGCATTACATTGCGAATGATTTTCAGTTTGCAAAAAAAATATGTTTCTGCATAAGACTTTCATCTCATTATGCAAACATCCAACAAGAATTTTAACTTCACATATGCTGATAAATCTCATGAATTCTAGTTAAACAAATACACCACAAATATGTAAAACTATTCGCGGCATCTCTAAATTTGGATTATTCCACACAGATTTTAGTTTTTAAGTCTGTATTAGTTTGTTTTTGTTGACTGTATTTTCATCTCTTTCTTATCCAAAAAACTAAACGAACTGCAGCACCTTGACTCCCAGGTCTTCAAGGCTGTTTGTTCTGGGTAGTTTGGGAGCGTCCTCGTTTTCTTTGCCCTCCTCCTTCTCCTCTGCCACAGGTTGCAAGTCAGCGATGTCATCCAATGTGGACAGGAGGGAAATGGGGTTGACCTCTGCCTTTGCTATCTTGGAATCTTCAGGATACACATTTTTAAAAAATAACGTCATTATAATTATCTTAAAAGCCCTGTAGAATTTGTTTTTTTTGCATTCGAAAGTATGATATCTAACCTTTGTCAGTGAAGTCCATCCCAGCTTTAAGTCCAGGCGGGACTCTGAGTAAATCTACAAGAGAAAAATGACAAATTCAACCATGAAGAGCTGAAATAACAACAAAAGCCTTGTTTGAACACAATGCAAGTAAAAAAAATAAATCACCATTCTCAAAGTCTATGTCCTCCTCCAGATCAGATTTATTCTTGATTTGGTCCAGAGTAAGCTCCTCCATTCCTCCTGTGAAGATAACCATCGCAACAAATATATTTAAAGACAAAGTGAAAGCACCTCGCTTAAAATTACTGAAGACAAAATGCTTTGAATGAATCTGTCTCACCGGGGCGGAAGGGGTAGTTGGTGTTGCTTCCTCGAAGGCTCTCTGAAGGAGGCCCGGGCTGGCGTTGTAATGAAAGAGAGTTCTTTGCTGACAGACCAGTGTCCTCCAGTAACACCTAGACATACAAATAACACAATGAACACTTTCTCTTGAACTGTAATGGATGGATTGTGTTTAATAACATAGTTATACCACAACAACATCTTCTCATTAAGATCATTTCTGTTCCAGTTTTTAAAACAGGATTATTTTTCATTTTCTCATTGTGATTATATTCGTCGTTTGGTCTACAAAAAATATTAGAAAATAGTCAAACATGCCTACCACAATTTTCCAAAGTGCAAGTTTACATATTGAAATTCCTTTTGTCATCCAACAGACAGTCCACAACCTGAATATATGTAGTTTACTAACATGGAAATAAAAAAATGCCGCAAATAATCACAACTGAGAGGCTGGAGCAAGTATTCACTTAGAGAATGACTGAAACCATTACTTGATTCTCAAAAAGGTTGCATGTTCAGCTCTAGATGCTTCATCAACAGTTCAACAGTACAGTACAGTGTGTTTGTGAGCTACCTCTGTGAAGTCCAGCAGCATCCCTGTGGTTGGATCTCTGACAACAGAGATGCCGGAGTGAAGTGCAGACGGGGTGCAGTTGATTAGAGAGTCGACATTAACTTCTCTCTGAGTCACCCTGGTGAAGACGACAACACAACAGTTACATCTTCTACAAATACATATGGTTGTTTAAATAAATCCTGTGAAACAAATTGAGTGACTCGGATCAATCAGCAATATCTGATTGAAAGTATCTCTTGTTATCAAAAACCTTCACTTTATCTGCTCAGGATTGGTTATAGTTGTGTTCTTAGTTGTTTTAACACCAGATGCTGCATGTTATTTTGAAGTCATCTGTTATATTTGTCTTGTGGCAGCTAATAACTTTCATATTCAAATTGACTCTAAGAGGTAACATTAAAGATGTTAGGTTAAAGTTGTGACGATAAAAAGTTATTTAATCATGATAATAACCTATTTTTTTTTTTCAAATCTAATTTCTATTTCATACACACTTTCTACTTTGATAATTCACCTCTAAGATTTAATTGTTTCTGGAAAAGCAGGGAAATTCCAATTAATTTACTAATTATTTATCAAATGGGTACAAAATGAAATGATACATTTTAAAATACAGTTTATGTACATTACATAGTCTACGATATCAAGTAGCAGCAACCTGCATCGACTCTAAAGCACATTGGTGCGTATTCTCCACATTCAATCAATTATTTAAACAGTCAAGTCGTTCACAAGCAATAATGAGATTGTTTACAGGAATACGTACTTGAGAAACCTCTGGAAGGCAAAGTCTGTGTCATGTATTGGAAGCCAGGCAGCGTCCCGTAAAAACTGTTTCTCTACCTCTCTCTCCAGGCTCAGGCTGGTGGGAGGAAGCCCATGCGGGAGCTGGAGGTGGATACGATCAGATATACAGCAACTTAATGAGACAGCAGATCGATGCGTACCATGTAACTGTTAAATCCCAGGTTTATATCACACATTCATTCAGGTCATTTTCCACCATGATTACTGTCAATTATCTACTGAAGTCTATCTATTTAAAAGTAGCTTATCAGTAATATTTTAGCACGCAGACAGATTTTTTATAACCACAAAGGTACAAACATATTTTGGTTACTTAGGAATAGTAATAATATTAATAGAAATCATAATCATACTTAAATAATAATCTTAAATTACCTTTAAATGATGGTAACATTTACTCAAGTAATGCAGTATTCTTCTGACATGCACAGACTAGAGGTATGAAAGCTCAGCAGTAAATTATATTACTGGATCAATAATACAGATGTTTTAATGTTGTTGGTCGAGATACAGCAACTTTAGCTACTTTGCATGCTATCTGCATCATATCTTATGAGCTCATTATATGTTTCGGACTAGTAACTACAGCTGTCAGTTGAATGTAGTAAAAAGTACAACATTTCCCTCTGAAAAGTATTAGTACACAAAGTCAAGTGCATCAAAATGTACTTAATTGTGCAGTGTTTGAGTAAATGTACACAGTCATCCTGCTGTAGACTACTAACCGTGCTCTGTGGAGGTAATGGCTGGTCAGGTGACGGGTGTGTGATGAGCTCAAACCTGCCGGAGCATCCCATCTCCAGCAGGGCCAGCGGCAGGTCCGTGGGGCCCGCGTGGGGCACATCTGCAGAGAAACAACACAAAGAGTGTGAATGGACCAAACAAACACAACAGGGCTAATGCAGGGTGCAGCCAGGAAGATGCACCCAATGCTGACATAACTGTTTAATTGACTGCATGTGTTCAAGAAAGACTGCACACACATTAATACATCTATCGGGTAATTAGGTAAATATGTAATATACAAGCCATGACGCTGCTGAGTGTAGCACTGATTGACAGCTACCCTAATAGCCACGTATTCATACAACCTACAGCAGTGAGCGTCAGGACAAGGCGCGTTTTAATATAAACACAAATATGCAAGATGGCTATTTATTTAAAGAGCCACAACTTACTTATTCTATCCATGTCCCCACTCCCAAGTGAAAGCTAAAAGTTGCCCACAACTGGTTCCTCCTTTCGCCTCGGAAGTTGACAGAATTAACAACCGGAAGTGGCTACTAAACTAGCGTTAGCTAAGCTAAGCTAGCTACGAGGGAAATAATACAAACTAAACTGTAAACGTGTCGTGGACGTTCACAAACTGTCTACAGTTTGTATTCCATTGTTTTATTCTGGAGTGATCTCGTTTTGTGTGCGTTGCTAAATGTTTTTGTTGATCAAAAAAACAATAACGCGACCAGCAGCCGCTACGTCATATACACGCGACGGTGTTTTTGTTGAGACGCCTCTGTTTTAGTTTGGTGAGTGAATGATTTAGATAAAAGCTAATAACTGTTATACAAAGTCATTTCAAGATCCTACGCATTTTTTGTTATTTTGGTCGTCTGATAGTTCACTTGTATGTGGTCTGCATTAACTAAATACTTGTATAGTCTCTTGGAAGGAAATCGTCTTTGGAGACCTTATTAGCCTACCGAGGCTAGCAGCTGTGAACCTGATAAAAGTACATTTTTAGTGCCTATTTTGTGTTACTACACATGTATTTGTTACCAGCTGTTAATGCACTTGTTTGTATTGTAGCTGTTCTCACCATGGTGGTATTTCCAAGTTCACTGACGGAGGAAGAAGAGGCTCTGCAGAAGAAATATGCAAAACTCAAGAAAAAGGTAAATCAATGGACGGTTGCTGTCTCACCCTTTAATACTGTGGTAGACTTGTGAGTAAAGACGTGAATGTGTGACAATAACACATCTGTTTTAATGCCATGACATTTAGTGGCATTAACCCCATTTATGGAGTCCATACAGAGGACCGCATTGAAATAAGTCTTTTTAGAAAATAAATATTGTCACTAAACGTTTTTTACCTGTCTGTTCAGAAAAAGGCGCTGCTTGCCTTGAAGAAGCAGAGTTCAACTAACCAGACAAACCAGGGTGGATTAAAACGGAGTAAGTGCATTTGACTCTATTTAAATGTATTTGTGTACATCAGCATTTGTCTTTTCTCAGCTAACTGAAACACACCTGGTGTTTACTCATTCATATACACAATCACTTTAATTTATACAATGACTCCTGTTGAGACTCTGATTGCATGTACAAATATGTCCTGTTCACAACAATCGAAGAAGGCAAATGAAAACAGAGTGACACAAGTAATCTCTACTTCACACTTTGCTTCATAACAGCTTTGTCGGACCAGCCTGTTGTTGACACCGCAACGGCGACGGAGCAAGCGAAGATGCTGATCAAGACGGGTGCCATCAGTGCCATTAAGTCAGAGAACAAGAACTCAGGCTTTAAACGCTCTCGAATGCTGGAAATTAAACTCAAGGTGAGCTGACATTCCTCACTGTGTTGTTTCAGCTGTTTTCTTGCTTTGTTTTGTTTGTTAATCTGTTTGATTGTTGCTCCTTATCTGCCACAGGACCCTGAGAAAGGCCAGATTCCTGCTTTCTTACCATTCCAAAGGAGTGTTTCTGCAGACGAAGAACAACCTGAGGTATAGTGGATATCAAACATGATAAACAGTTTAAAACATGGCTGCAAACATGACCCTCGAGTATCTGTAAAAACTAATAATAAAATGTTAACGTCTTGTTGTGGCAGCTGATTATGACACATTCAAGCTTGTGTTTTCTAATCAAAATCAAAATACCTTATGTAGAATGTCTGTCAATGGTGAGTCCTAGTGTTAAAAAGGCACATTTGCACATTTCAAGGTCTGAAAATGACTATAGAGATTGAGAAAGAAGTTGTAGCGTTCTAAGATGCACTCAAATGGAAAACAAAAGCTTATTTTGATGTTGCCATATTTGTGCTTCTCCTAGTCTGGGAAAAGAGCCAACAGGAAGTCTCTTTATGAGAGGTAATGTCTCAAGAACCACAATGAATAAGCAAAACAACCTGTTGAATACACGGACAGTCAGTATCTGTGGCTGTAACAACATTTCACCTGTGTGCCCCGCTGCAGCTTTGTCAGCTCCAGCGACAGATACCGGGACGAGGAGGAGGGAGGCAGCACGACATCCAGCCGTGAAACGGACCGAGAAAGAGAGCGAGAGCCGGACAGAGAGCGGGAAAGAGACAGAGAGCGGGAAAGAGACAGAGAGCGGGAAAGAGACAGAGATAGGGAAAGAGACAGAGATAGGGAAAAGGACAGAGACAGAGATAGGGAAAGGGACAGAGACAGAGACAGAGATAGGGATAGGGAAAGGGAAAGGGACAGAGACAGAGACAGAGAACGAGACCGGGACCGGGAAAGAGAAAGAGACCAAAGCAGAGAAAGGGATCGAGAACGCGACAGTGAACGGGACAGAGAAAGAGATGCACCGTTCAGACGTGAGTGACCAACCAAGGACACATCCTTACAGATTCAGAGATGCAGTTATCAGTCGAGAAGAATGCAGTGCAGAGCCAAGTCATAATGTGGATATAGTGTGGTGGTGCATGCTGGACCACAAGCATGATTTTTTTTTTTCCTCTGTCTCCTATATTTTCCTTCCCAGGGTCAGATTCCCACCCAGAGCGGAGAGGGGTGCGAAAGGGCAATACGGTGTACGTGTACGGCTCTGGGCTCAGCGAGGACAACCTGCGCTCTTCTTTCTCTCAACATGGAAGCATCATCGACCTCTCCATGGACAATCCACGCAAGTATGGAGTCATTTAACAGCTCTGTGGGAACATAGTGGTCATCTCTGCCGACTGTTATGATTGTGTTGCTGTCTTTGTACATATACTGGATTGTCTTCTCCTGCTTTATTTTAATTTTATGACACAATCATCACTTCTTTTCTTTTTCTCTTTCCAGTTGTGCATTCATTACTTTCGAGAAGATGGAATCTGCAGACCAGGCTGTAGCTGAGGTTGGTGTTATCCTATATAAGAAAAAAAGTGATAATTATATCACAACTTCCGAAACACAGCAACAAACGAGATTCAGCAAAACATTTTAAAACTGAATATACATGTAATATCAGCAACTCAGCCGACCACTACAAGTAGAGTAAATTAATTACAGCATGAAGGGTAGTGCAACCATAGGTGTGGGTTTCTGCTTTTAACTCGTTTCATGTACATTTATTATTTCTAGTATAGATGTGATATTGAGAAACTGCCAAATATAATAATCTGGGGAATGAATTAACTCGGTTGTAAAATGTTTTTTTTGATCAATTATTACTAGACTTATGATGATGGTTGTTTCCAGGCGAGGAGATACCCATAAAGCTGTGTTTTTTTATTTTTATTTCTCAGTGAACACAGTCATTAGCTCCGCCCAATAAATATAGTTAGAATCAAATGAAACCTCTTTGTTTTTTGTCTCTCAGTTGAACGGGGCCATGGTGGGAGACATTCACGTCAAAGTCAGCATCGCCAGGAAGCAGCCCATGCTGGATGCTGCCACTGGGAAATCAGTCTGGGCTTCGCTGGGTAAACGCAGAGCTCTCTATTGTTTGTGTAGACGTTGATCAGACTCTCGTGTGTCTGCTTAGTGCGGATTAACCTTCAGCAATGTCTCTCTTCTTTCACAGCTGTGCAGAACAGCACAAAAGGCTCCTACAGGGACAAGAGGAATCAAGTCGTGTACAATGAAGATTTATTTTGACTGGAAAAAACAAAAATGTTTTTTATTTTGGCATATAGCTTTTCACGTTTTTGTTTTAATGATGTTAGCCAGCTGCTTAAAGTGTTTGTGTTGTCATCTGTTGTCTCGGTCGATAGGTGATGCTGCGTGGCTCATGAAACTAGAGATACTGTTTTGAACTCAATAAAAAGTTTTCATGCATTGTTTCCTTGAGTGAGATTTACATGAGCCTCGTATCAACAAGACACAGCAGGGAAGCTTTGGAAAGTGAGTGTGTGAATCCTTAAAAATCCCACATTCAAAACAGATTTCCTGAACGTTTTGCAACAGAGGAACAAGTCACACTCCCTCTGTCTAATTAGTCAACATTAGTAAAAACATCTGTGTGAGTAGACCGAGAGGAGACTTTCCAATTCTTTTATTTACACTGATTTACATCTTTTCTTTGAACTGTGGCCGGCCATCGCACTGAACGTGTATTACATATATTCAAGTTTAACGTTACAGTTCTGAGTCAAACTAATGAAACAGTTCTAAGAGACATAATCAAAACAAAATCACAAAATCAACAGGACTTCAGTCACTGACATATTGACCTCTCACAGCATGTAAAGCACAGCTCCATTTAGCTGCTTGAGTTTCCAGGTCCTGGTATCGTGCACGCTGGCTTTAATACTACAGAGCTATTGTTAGTGTCACTAGTACCACCTGTGCTATGACGAGTCAAAATGCCTGGTGTGGAAAAAGGCCTCTTGTCTCAGTGTAACAGGGAGCTCATAAGTCATTTTTACCCACATAAGACACTGAGTATGTGTATTTTTATGCAAATTGAAAACATTTTATATGAAAGGACTATTGGTTTCACAGTCTGATATTTTAAAAGGCCTCAATCAGTTTCCAGCACGTGCTTAAAGGTACAGTGTGTAGCATTTCTGGGGTTCTATTGGCAGAAAGGGAATATTCACAACTATGTTTTCATCAGTGTATAACCAACTGAAACTTAAGAATCGTTTTGTTTTTGTTAGCTTAGCATAAGCCCTTCATTGCTAAATAGGGAGCGGATCCTGCACCGCCATGTTTCTACAGTGGCCCACAAAGACAAAGTTCTAGCGAGAGCCTTTGTGGGTTTTTTTTTGTTACCCGAAGGCCACTGTAGTTCTCCGGTTGGTTGCAATCTGCAACCACACCAGTAGATGCCACCAAATCCCACACACTGTCCCTTTAATATCCACATGGGGGTTGTGACCCCACAGACTTGACCTCCCCACTGGATGCAGGGAGCTGCAGAGCCTGAGGAGCTTAAGACATTCAGACACTCGACTGTCTGGAAGGCTTCGGCCTACGACACCTGTTGAGTAACCAGGCATTCTTGCTGCTCCTCCCTTATTTGTCCGCTGGCCCCCTCTCCCTCTCTCTCCCTCTCCCTCTCCTCCTGCTCGTGAAGGGAGTTCTGCCCCGTGGTTTTCCCGTGCTGTTCCTTCAGGTGGCGTCGCAGCGCGGGCTTGTGGGCGAAGCGGGCGTGGCAGTACGAGCAGCGGTGCGGTCGCTCACCGCTGTGGAGGTTCATGTGGTCTATCAGCGTGGACTTTTGGGTGAAAGTCTTGTAGCACAGGGGGCACTGGTGGGTCTTGCCGGTGCCCCGGTGCACCGCCATGTGCCGGGTGAGGTTGGCAGAGTGGTGGAAGTGTTTGCCACAGCAGGGACAGGCGTACAGCAGGTGGGTGGAGCGCGAGTGGATGGCTAGGGAGTGGGCGGAGGGGAACGTCATGCCGCAGTGCTCGCAGATGACCGGCCCGGCGACGCTTGAAGTGGATCCCACCACCGCGACGGACTCGTCCCCTCCCTCGTTTGTTCCGTCCGCCGTCAGACCTGAACTTCCCTCACCAGCGCCGCAGTTGGCTTCCTCCAAGGCGTACTGGTCCAAGCCGTTGCCGTCCATTGGTGAGACCTTTTCTCCCCGCGCCTCGCCCATGCCGAAGTCAAACTTGGGGAGTTCCACCGAGATGTAGTTTTCCGTCTTGAGCCCTTCTTGGCTGTGGTCCAAGCCGAAACCCCCTCCCATCCCTGCAGCAGCCAGGTACCACAAATCCTGCTGGTGACCCTCAGTCAGGCCTGGGGGTCTTTTTTCCTGCGATGACACCAACCGTCTCCTCTTAAAACCTCGCCCCCTGCCTCTCCCTCTGCCCCGGCCAATTTTGGGGTCGGGCAGCATGCGCCTGAAAGCGCGGAGCCCCTCCAGTGAAAATCCCCCCACACCAAGATCCTCTTCTGTTGGATTCAAGTCGTATTCGCCACCTTCTCCTCCCATCACGACACCGTCTGTTTTTGGGTAACACGCATCCTGAGATCCATAAGAGGGATCTTCTCTCTCCTCCTCCCTGTCTCTGTTCATCTGCTCCTCTTCGTTGATGTACACTCTGTACACTTCACAGTTCTCCTGTCTGGCCGCTTCCTCCTCGTCCGATGCATTCAGCTGTAACAGAAATGAAGACTGAGCGAAGTGTGTGGCGCTGTCAAAGATTATTCTAGAAAATCTGTGAATTTCCCCAAACTTTCCACAAATTGCTCGCACTGTCCAACCTACAGTCCAAAACCCCCCAAAATAAAGAGAGAATCAGCAAATCCTCACGTTTGAGAAGCTAAATATAACACTTACTATTTATTGTCTTGGTACTCAATTTGTTGGTGATTTATTATTTAGTTTTATCAGGATCAAGAGTGTCATTTAATGATTATTATACTGGTACTATTATGTTAGCGTGGTGCTCTTATGTGAACTGTTTCAAAGACAGACTCTTGAGAGGATGTTTTATCATCCCTGAAACCTCTCTGTGTCATTACTGTGCTCTCTGTTATCTTCTTCACCTTTTCATCCCGTTACCCTGTCCTTTGCAAAAAAAAAACCATCCTTTATCACACTTCACTGACCATTTAATGCTTAGTATAAAAGTCATACAGGGACAGAGGAAGGAGCAGGGAGCTCTTTCTCCCTTGTGTGTGGCCAGACATTATTCAGGATCAGAAACTGGCTTTAAACTGCTGACTGTTGTTGCTTTGAATAAATCTCAACAAGACAGACAGAACACCGTTGGGTCTCTCTTCGACCAAAGATATTTTTAGTTGAATAACACTTACACAATTTAGTTGACTAGTTGATTTGATCGACAGATCTGTAAAACTGAGTTCCTCCATAAAGAATGATGCCAAAGCACCACTTGAAATGATGCATTTACCAGAGATGTGCTCATAAGTTTCTTGGAAAACGAAAGAAAAATTACGTCGGCCAATCACCTCGGAGGGGGCAGCCCTAAACACCAATGTGGCAATCAGTGACCAACCGAACGCTGGTAACAAATACTTGTAGGCGACATGATATATTAACAAAACGATATCAATTTGAATTGGAATCCATGTTTTTATCCTATTTTTTAATGCTCCTAAATGTTTAACACTTTCATACTGTTAAATTATTCTTGTCATCTAATAGTTTTTGCATTTTGCTATATGAATGAAGTTGATATTATTGTTAAGATATGAACAGTGTAGATTTGAAACTCAATGGAGATTAAAAAGGTACCATGGTCACACACAAACCTTAACGAGTTGCTCATCCAGCATGGGACTTCCGTCGTGGTGTTGACGGCTGCCCTTAGCAGACATGTCACCGCCGTTCTCCTCCGCAGGACTGTGTGAGTGCACAGGGGAGGGTCGGCTAGCGGGGGGAGAGGCCACAGAATGAACGCTGCCGCTGACGATCAACAATCGGGCCTGACTCTCCTCTAAAGTCATCTAGAGGAAGGTAAAGAGGAAAGGAAACGGATTATGAAATTGCAAAATAAATTATGAAAACTGCACTACCGCAAGCAATGAAAGAGCTGAGAAGTGTTACTGTATATGCAAAATGTAGAACTGAAAATGAGTCCTACAACATACAAAAGCTTAGGATAAAATTGGAACAAAACACATTTGTCACTTTTTTAATTGAAAAATGTAAAAAAGGAAAGAACCCCCCCCCGACACAGTCTATCAATTATGACCAATTTAATACTATACATTTTCATCACTATACAAGATATAAACTGAACTAGAAGAAATAGGATAGCCATTTAAAATACTAGTTTTAGATGACTTACCTTCGGTGAACTGGGGTTTTTTAGATGCATGTACTTCTTCAGCGCTCCTCGGCAGCGCTCCACAATATGCTCCATCTGTAGGTAGCTGGCGGCGGTCAGGTAGTTGACAATCTCCTCTGGGTTAAACTGCAGGACGCCAGTGTAGCAGGACTGAAGCAGATCACACACCACTGTGGAGCTGTACAGCATGGACACCTGGGTAGAAATGTGAACGAAATAACATAAAGCAGCACCATTTTCAGTCAGTAGAAGAGCGCTATGGAAGACATGGCGACTGTGTTGACAGCGTGACTTTGTGCGTGTTGACGTCTGCCTACCTGAAGTTTGGGAGTCGGGTTGAGGAGAAACTGGTCTCTTAAGAAGGGCGAGCAGGCAGCCAGCACCACCTTATGTCCCCTGAATGTCAGGCTGTCGCTGGTCACAATGGTGATGTCACAGAATTGCTGGCGGGACCTCAGGGCATTCAGGTGCTTCAGGGTTGTGTCCCCGTGGCCCGGTAACCGGAAACACAGCATCTCCATCTTGTCTGAAGGGGAGTGGGGGGGTAATATATTCATTGCAAATAACTCAGTGAGGGGGTCTTTGTATCTTTTGAATTAAAGATCAAAAAACAGACACTCAAACAGTTTCTTCATAACAGATACATCATGGCTACCCATTCTAAACCGCACAGAAATCTGAGATCTACGACCGTAGATTAATCTGAAACCATTTGTCAATCAATCATCTTTTCAATTGTGATGATTTGGTGTGGTTGGTTAGATAATTGAAGGAAAACAGGCTCTGACAGACATTTTTCATTGTTTTCTAATCCATTTCTAGACAAACGGTCTAACGGTAGATTAAAAGCTAATGGTCATTTAACTCAGGTTGAACATTAAAGTATTAAAGACCATGAAAAGACACATTTTCAGCTTTAACTGAATCTATTACTTACTACATGTTATAGCTCTGTAATGCAATACAGTACAGCTGAGGACTGGTAGATATGAAGGAAATCACATGAAAATATATGTGTTACCAAATATTGATATTGTGACAATATTGTGGGGTTGATCATTGGTGCTTTTACAAAATATATACACAATGAGATCTTTGATAATGCATCGTCAGTAATGTGGATATAGTGACTAAGTGGGTAAACAATAGAACAGTCTGGTAACAGAAAATTACTTCAATTTAGCTACTGTAAAAGCTTTAACACTCACGCGATACCTAAAATCTGAGACAATATCTAGTCACATATCACGATATTGATATAATATCGATATATTGCCCCGCCCAGGTAACATTACAGCTAGAAGGTACCGTGTTTCACGTCACTACATCGACATGTTATGGATTATTTGTTAGTTTTGACTTGAGGGACGTTAGCTAACATGTGTGTGCGCGAGGACAGCTTAAGACCCATAGAGTAACGTTAGTTGAGTCTATGTTAAAATTAGACTATTTAACGTAAATCCACTTCCGTTAGAGGTTGAAATCGATCATAACACAATTGTTTTGTTTTGTGGCCTAACGTCATCTAACGTTAGCTACTTGTCTGAGTGTTAGCTACCGTTAGCTTTAAGTTAGCTTAGCTACATCGTCTATCTGCTACAGATCAACCGTAGAGACACCCAAAGGCTCCATAGTTATGGTGAAACTTTCCCGTCCCTCACCTCTGCTTTTCCTTTTGTTGAATGTCTTCTGGGCTTTCTAAAAATAAAAGCAGATCTGTGTTTGTTTGAGCAGAACAGCCATAGATGCTTGTGCTGTTAATTGCCCGTTGTATTTCCTCATCCCTACTGCTACGAGCTAACGTTACAACCTCGATTTCTGTTTACTTTTGGCCTCTTTTTTTGGAGGAAGGCGTCTCGTGACAACAAAAACAAAGTGCTGGTCTTTCGCCACTAAACTGACGTTGAATCGGTTTTTGTGGTAGTTAGTAGTGAAATCTGAGTACGCACGCTGACTTCTGATCAGTTGTTTTCAAATCAGTGGACGGGGGGGCTCGGGGGGGGGGGCTCGGGACGGTGACGCAGCACGTTACATTGATGCGCCTCGCGAAACATGTCGGCATCTGAGACAACGACGAAGGTAGGAAGCCCTCTGCAACACAAACCTGACAAACAATGGGATTCACGTTAGTTTAACTACGTGTAAACGCGTTGGCATACAAAACACAAACACTCCAGTAAAGCTGCAATCTGCCATGATGCAAAATGTATTTACGTGTCGATTGTAGGAGCTCTTTGTTGCAAGCTGTGCTACACTGCTAGCTACGTTGACGTTAGCCTGTAACAGTTATGTGTTGACTAACGTTAAATTCCTCAAATGTTGTTCATCTATGTTTTCATTATGTTCTCGATTCCTTGACCATTAACTCTTTGTCCGTCGTCTTGCGTTGCTTTTCATCACGTTCTGCGGTGTTGGTATTGTATTTTGTAAGATGAATGCCAAACGTAGACCCGTTTTTAAAGCTAATGCTGACACAAACTGCCCTTTTGTGTACACTGTGATAGTAATTAGATAATTTCAGCGAAACGGTCCTATTTTTAATCAGTCAGTGTGTCAAATCTGACTATATTCCGTTCCATTTCACGGACTATTGTCGCTTTGAATTGAGTAAAAAGCATGAATGGGTCGATTGACTGATGGCGCGGCAGTTGACGTAACAACAGAGAGGATCAGCCATTGGTTGAGGGGTTTATTTTGGAATGGAGAAGGCGGAAATGAGATTCACTAAATGAGTATGGTGTCTGTCATGCTGATTTACGATGGAAAAACAAACTGTAAATCATGTTTTCTTCAGCTATATGTGGTACTCACCAGTACTGACTAAAACCGGAGAAACATGTTTTAACTGGCAGCATTTGTCTTTAACTGGCAGCATTTGTCTATACAGTGTGCAAAGTATCCTTAAAAAACGCTTGTTTAATTAATGTTAATATATAACCAGAATATTTTTTTTCAGTTTTTTTGTCTTTATTACATTAGTAATCCTATTACATGTTGTATTACTTTTTGGCAAGCCAGTGACAAAGAAAACATTCAATAAATATATCTATCTCTTACCTGGTATAAAACAAACACAGAGACACTGTCAATCTTGGGGTAGCACAAGTTTTGGTAATACACATTTTAGCACAACATAGTTCACCTTTAAAGACTATATGTTACATAGCATGTAACATGTACTTAGATTGTGTGTGTGTGTGTGTGTGAACGTGTCCAGTTGTGTACATCTACATAAATCTAACTATAGCTACATTGTTTCACATTTTTGTGGCTGTTTGACTTGCAATAATGTGTACTGTAATGATTAAATAGATCCAGTAGTCTGTAATCCTGAATATTAATTGCTATTTACAAAGGACTAAGATTAATAATTTTCTGACATGATATTTCTGCTATCTGTTGTTTCTCTGCCAGGAGCCTCCCGGAGGAAATGACTTGGAGACACTAGCAGAGTCGTTAGCCGGACCAAGTCAAGTAAAGGAAGGTATGTCGACAGCGAGATATACTAATGTTTGACATTGATGCCTTTTTGGTACACAAGTATTACAGAACTGGTGTGTGATTTTGTTGTTATTACTTTTTCCAGATAATGCAGCCTCCACTACAGCTGCTGTTGCCAAGAAGACAGAGCCCATGGGTGGTATGCCATCAATGTTGTCATCACAGCAGCCTGGGAAGGATGCTTCGAGAGCTGGAGAGGAGGCAGTGAAATGGTCACCTGTCTCCTCCCCAACCAAACCGGCAGCAGGTAAGACTTTCATCGATATTATTGAAGCTGTGACTTTCCGTTTGATATACCTAATATAGTCCTGTAAGTTTGAAATTAAGGTGGTTTGATCCGGCATCATGAATTCAGCAGTACATGTTTTTTTTTCATGTGATAAAAAAAATCTCAGAATTAAAGCTTTATTTGTATCAGATTGAAAGTGATACTAATATGAATTGATAAGCTTTAAAGAAAGTAATCACTTTTACCTCCCTCTTACAGGACACGCAGCAAAGTCCATTTCCTCGGTGTCCTCCTCTTCGCATTCCTCCTCTCCTTCCACGTCTTCAGCGCTGTCTCCTGGCCGAGCAAAGATGAGTGTTTCTGGACCCGGCAGTAGTAAATCCGTCCTGGCACCTGCTCCTTCCTCCTTCTCCCCCCCCTCCTCCTCCTTCTCCCCCCCCTCCTCCTCCTCCTCCTCTTCCTCCTCCTCCTCCTCTTCTTCGTCCTCTGCCACAGCTTCCTCGTCTCCTTCTGTCTCCCCTGCCCCAACCAAGATCCACCGGGCCCGCAAGACTATGAACAGGCCTCCACCAGGACAGGTGAGCCCATACAGCAAGTGGTTAGCATTTATATTAGTAACATGAGATGTGTGCCTCTGTCTTGATTTTGTACCAGCACTTGGTATCTGACATTGCATTGGCCCTTTTTTATTCTTGACCTGAGTTAAAGTGTGTTCTAAAATATGCAGAAATACTTCAGCTACTGACAAAATGCACTGTATAGTAATGGCTCAGTTCTTTGTTGCAACTTTGTCAAGACCATTTGAGTCACTGACTACTTTTGTTTCACAGATGAGCCAAGTTGAGGCACCTGTTGCACCCGTGACACCGTCAGGATCCTCCGACTCTGAAACTGGTTAGTGGCTGTAGCATATTCACACTAACTGCCTGCATAAAATAATCAGATCTCTATGAATAAAAATGAGTTGGTGTGTCTTGTCTAAGTTAAGATTCCCTCTGTCGGGGTTGTCGTGTTTCGAATAGTTGCAAAAAGGAGAAAACTGGGTCAGTTATCCGATGGCACACCTGAGAAGTCTGAGAACTTTCCAGAAAATGCTCAAACTGTGGTAAGATTGTCTTTGCCGGTACATAATTCACATTTACTCAATCTATTTACATGTAACAGGATTTATGTCAATGTTGTTGTTTTTATTATTTTATTAGGGAGAACCGTTCTTCCATAAAAAGGTGGAGCCTGTTACCCTAACCCCACCAGAGAAGAGCAACAGCAGCGTGGTGAAGTCAGAGGAGGAAGTAGCGGAGAAACTTCAGATCTCCAGCCCGTCCACTCGAGATTCAGAAAAGGTGTGATGCTTAGATTTACTCACTGTCTACTAAAAGTGATCAATCACTGTCAGCAAATGCACATATTCTCAAGCATAGTGCCATATAGCATGTTTATGTGCTGCATGATTCTGCTTGGTAATCATTTTTCTATTCAATTTGTTTCTTCTGTAGTTTGAAGATGGTGTGGCAGAAGCAAGAAAGCACACTAAAGACATAGAGGGGTCAGTGAACATGTCAGATCATGTGAGTGGTTCTATCTACTTTACTTGCTTGATAATTCCTTATTAATCTGGTTATAACTATACTAATCTCTTACTTTGTCTTATAGCCATCTTTAGCTCAAAGCTACAGTCAAAAAGTTGTAGTTTGGTCATATTTACATACTTGGGAGTGAGGATTGTGCTGACATAGATGATATCTCACTAGAATACTGAGTTAGAAGCAACACAATGAGCACTTTAGAATGTGAAGTCAGTAGATAATACACACAGTCTTACCCCCAAATGACTTCTGTATGAATCTTTAAGGTCAACAAACAAGTTGCATGCATTTCCAAAGCCGGAAATAATTTATTTAAAATTGTGGGTTTGTTTTCGTCACCAACTGTAGAATAGCAGGAAAGCAGTGGCAGGAATGTGTTTCATGTAGCGTGTGTGTGCGTATCCCTGTGCACGTTCACAATACAATCATTGCGCTGCCACTGCTACGTGATCAACAGCTCAGCAGGACGCATCACAATCGCAACTCCGCTCCACATCCCCCCCCTTTTTTTTCTTTGGTGTTATCAAATCGCCAGTTACCCTTTTCTTTTCTCTACCCTTCACAAATGTCACATTTTTATATTCAGACAGAATTTCTCCCTTGCAGAGTTCGGAGTTAAAAACAAAGGGAGCCGTCCAAAGTAGAAATGAGAGTGAGGAGTGTTTTTGGCAGCAGTCGGACCAGAACAAAGAGAGAAACACAGCTGATGTGGTGGAGACAGTGGAAGGTGAGTGACATTGCCCAGTGGGGTTTTCTCCATAACAACATGGAGTTTTTTTGTTTGTTTTTTTTACAGAAAAATCTATTTGATGTGAAGGTGAAACCGAATCTCTACAAATACATCTACATTTAATACAATGTCAAATATACTGTGCCAGCGTTCACCCCCTTTACTATCACCCACTTAAATCCTCCCTGGTGCAGCAAGTTGGGGTCACGTAACAAGCTGAATGAAGATCACCTGTGTCTAATCAAGGTGTGACAAGCGACTTAAATCCTCCTCTGTCCGGAAACTGCCACCATTGCTTTGTCAATGTCCGGCTATAAACAACACCATGAGGACCAAGAAACACTCGAAACAAATTCGTGGCAAGATTATTGGGAAGTACCAGTCAGGGGAAGGATACACGAAAATTTCCAGGTCACTGAATATCCCTCGGAGTACAGCTAGGACGATCATCAAAAAATGGAAAGAAAATGGTAAAACAATGGTGTGTGTCTGCAAAGAAATGCACTCATTAGGGCGACCATCACAGGGTCTGTGGGGGTCTCTGGAGGAGATGCAGAGTTAAAAAATTGAGAATTTGTAGAAAGATTGTAAAATTGTTGTTCACTCACAGTCTGTGTGCAACGCAATAGACCATAGACCAGAGGTAGCCAACACGGTGCCCGCGGGCACCCTGTCGCCCGCAGGGACCACCTGAGTCGCCCGCAAGGCATGTTCTAAAAATAGCACTAGTCACCATGGAGCTCCGTCTAAAATTGTAGTTGCTGTTCTTTTTAAATCAAAAACGCATTAGTGTAGATTTTAAAATGACAATATTTCTTGTCATAAGAGAGTTGGGTACCCGGAGGCGCACGGCGGACACCCAGGACTAGGCCCCCGCACCGCACTAGGTTTTCAGGTTCCGAATGGCGGCCGCTTCCCGTTGGCGCCAGACGCGCGCCGCGAGCGCACCCCGTCGTCAGGTCCGTAAATCCTCGGAACAGGCCGCGGGGCAATCCGACCGAAAAGGCCCAGACTAGAGGTTTGAACGCGGGCGCCCGAAGACGCTCGCGCGCCTCGGAGGGTTGGATCCCCCGCTCGGCTATAGACGAGACTGGTTACTAGTTTCTTCGTGGAGACAAAGGTACCATTGGAAAAGCTGGTGTCGGTGACAACAGACGGGGCTCCCGCGATGACGGGCCGGCATGCAGGCTTCATTGCGCAATGCAAAGGTGACCCAGACTTCGCAAAATTTCTACATTACCACTGCATCATTCACCAGCAGGCGCTATGTGCAAAAGTAACCGGCTTTAATCATGTGATGATACAAAAATATCAGAGATGTGATACCTCTGACTTTCAAATGTTGAAACAGATTAACAGAAATAAAAGTTGCATGTTTAAATATGTATGTGTAGCTATACCATCATTGTTGTGGAAATCATTCTTAATAATTATTGTGAGGAATAATTAACTGACATGTGATCAAACAGTCTCTTCACATATAATATTATTATTATTATTATTATTATTATTAAAAGGTGATCTGTGCAACTTTGTTATTCAGGAAGTTTGTATCAAATAAGTAGCCCTTCGTACTACTCAGTACCCTTGAAGTAGCTCTCAGTTTAAAAAAAGGTTGGTGACCCCTGCCATAGACAGTGTTGCAAAGACAAAATGCTGTGTCCAGATGTGCAAAGCTGATGCAGAGCTGTCCACAAACACGCAAGGCTGTAACAGCTGCCAAAGATACCTCTAATAGATATTAATTTGAGAGGGGTGAATATGCAGATATTACAAGGGTAGACATTTTTCCTGTTGAGAAATACTTTTGATTCAGTGTTGTAAAACAGTAATGGCTATAAGCGGATTGAATTGCTTTTTATTTGTATGGTATCTTTAAGCATTTGTACCTCATTAAAATGCATATTTTTTTTCCAACTTGTTTCTGTCATGGCCAGTCCTTATACTTTGTGCTTTGGTTTGTCCTCAGCAGAAAGGCCCACTGAGTACACGGAGGTTCCCCTGGGTGCTCTGGACATCGCTGCTGCTGACAGTCTGACACTTTCTCCTCATCACGGTAGCTTTATGATGCGTCTCTGTAATATGAATTGGTTGAAAATCTTTTCCTCTATCACCATGGCAAGTATGAAACAAAGCCTCAGTCCTTCTAAGAAAGAGAGGTTTTGGGACAATGAAAATAGTATTTATTCTTAAAGGGGATGGTCTGGATTTTTTGAAGTGGGGTTGTGTGGGGTACTTATCCATAGTTCGGTATACTACAGTAGATGGCGGTTGGCACGCCCGCAATGTTAGAGCTGTTAGCACTGTTGCCTTTAGACCATAAATGAGCGTCCCAAACAATTCTCTCCCCTCTCCAGAAGGAAGTGATGCAGGAGACACAGAGCGGCTGGAGGAGCTTCCTCTCTGCAGCTGCAGGATGGAGGCTCCTCGAGTCGACAGCACCAGCCACCGCGTCAGCAGACAGTGTATGGCCACCGAGAGCATCAATGGAGAGGTTTGTCTTTGTAGATGTGGATAGCAGGGCAGTGTCTCTGTGGTAGTTTGTAAAGCTTTCCTTTCAGCCACATCTCTAACTATCTCTAATCTTGTCTCTTCTTCCCCATTTGTCAGCTGAGGGCTTGTACTGATCGGACGATAAAAGGGGAGACCATGCGGCCGTCCAGTCGGGTTTCCCTCATGGTGCTTTGTGACGTCCATCGCTCACACATGGTCAAACACCACTGCTGTCCTGGGTGTGGATACTTCTGCATAGCGGTAAGGGGTTTAAACCGTCTACTGTCCTCTTTCTCCTCTTCTATATCCTACCTTCTCTTTCTCCTTCCTGATATCCTGCTTTCTTCTCTTTCAGGGCACATTTCTCGAGTGCTGCCCGGACCAGCGCATCGCTCACCGTTTCCACCGGGGCTGTGTGACAGTGTTGGGCAGCGGGCGCAGCAGAGCAAACGGCGGCGGCATGCTTTTCTGTCCCCACTGCGGTGAAGATGCCTCCGAGGCCCAGGAGGTCACCATCCCCTCCTTCAGCTCAGCCACAGCCTCCGCAACCACCGTCGTCACCATGTCGGCCTCCTCCACCACCACCCCGTCTTTGCCGCCCTCCGTCCCCACAGCGCCCTCCCTCATGGCCTCGACGGGGGGGATGAAGGACGGGAAGATGCCCGAGCGACCCGTCAGGTAGGATCGGATGGCGTGTGAGGGAATAATTGGCTCCATTAAACTGTAGAAAATTGTGTTTTCACACCTGTGCTCTCCTTCGCCGCCTCTTCCAGCGCACGCATGCATAGTCATGGCTTGGTGACGCTGGCGGTGGAGCAGCAGCAGCAGCCCCCGCAGCCTGTCGGCTCTGCTGCAACTGTGGCCACCATCCCCCCGGCAGAGGAGGGAGTGGACAGCGTGGGGCCCTCTCTCTGTATGCCAAATGGGAAACCCGTCAGCCCAAGTGCACTTCCACCCGGGCCCAGCAGGGCGTCGCTGCAGAAGGCCATTCTCACACAAGACACTGAGAGGTTGGAGTCTAGATTTTACTGTTTTCAGTCACAGTAGGTTAATGGATTGAACAGTGGACTAGATAAACACTTTAAAAATGAGCTTTGAATACAACGGCTCCTTAAAGTATGCAAAGAGGAAGCATATTTAGTCATTTTTGTGTTGCCCTAGAATATTTAAACGCATCTGATCTGCAGCAGCTGACCTTATGAATAGTATCTGTTCATAAAATCCCAATTCCAGCTTCTCCACTAACCTGCTGTTAGAACAGTTTGTTTCAAACACACAATTCATCTGCAGCCACAGAAAAGACAATGCACGTTGCAGTGAAATTCCATACAGTAGCTTTCAGTGGACATCAGAATAGTTTAGACCAAAATCCTGTTTTTGATTTGCCAGGAGGAAGAAACTGAGGTTCCACCCCCGCCAGCTTTACCCTGCTGCCAAGCAAGGAGAAGTGCAGAGAGTCCTGCTCATGCTGAGTGAGTGGGCTTGCCCCTTTCATTTAGTCTTGTCGGGATAAATCTTGTTTTACATTTTGTGTAAGAATTGTTGTACATTTGTGCATTTCCTCGAATCACAAGACGAGATCATGATACATTTGTACAATATTTTTGTATTAAAACTGTGTTTGTGTGTCACAGTGGAGGGCATCGATCCAACGTACCAGCCCGACTCTCAGAACAGGCGCTCGGCTCTACATGCTGCCGCTCAGAGAGGTCTGCTGGAAGTCTGCTACATTCTAGTACAGGTGAGAAAACGAGACAATCTTTTCTGTGATTAGTACACATGCTGTAAAGCGGCTATAATCGGAAAATGTAAAGAAACAATCTACATCTATAACACTCTGCAACACTTGCATTCAGGATCACTGCTGACATTATTTAAAGCGAAATGCACCTTGAAACACACTCTTCTTATTCTGTGTATTTATTCAGAGTCTCGTGGTCTTGTGCCTGAGATTAAGGAATATATTTGGTTGTGTACCGACAGGCCGGCGCTCAAGTGGACGCCCAGGACAAGGACCGTAGGACCCCTCTGTTGGAAGCGATCATCAACAATCACATTGAGGTGGCTCACTACCTGATCCAGAACGGTGCCTCTGTCTATCATGTTGTAAGTGTCAGTGGCTCAAATAGAATCATAAACGTGAACTTTCAGGCATTTGGTTGATTTGGACTTCAGTCTTTTTTATTTATGTCCTCAGGAGGAGGATGGATACACTGGCCTCCATCACGCAGCCAAGCTTGGAAACCTGGAAATTGTCAACATGCTTCTAGAAACGGGGCAGGTGGATGTAAACGCACAGGTAAAGAAAGAACGGGCAATCTTTTAAGGCCATCAAATAACCTTCCGTCTCTCAGTAAAGTCACTTTGTGCGTCATATGTGTCCGATAATGAGGCCCGTGTAGCTTAATTGTGATTCTTCCTGTCGGTTTGTTTCAGGACAACGGTGGCTGGACGCCGATCATCTGGTCTGCAGAGCACAAACACGTAGATGTGATAAAGGTGCTGCTGAACAGAGGAGCTGATGTCACCATTAGTGATAAGGTAAGTTTCTACTAGCTAACACTGAGGTTTGCAGATTGTGTTACATGGAAAGTGTTTTGCTAAAGTATGTGTGTGTTTGTTTTCTTGCCTGATAATCAGACTGAATTGTTTAATTTGCATTTGAATCTGTGAAATAAATGTAAATCCATCCCATTGTTTTGTTTTTTGACTTCAACCTGCGTTCCATCTCGGCTTTGTCTCGTAAGCAAGTGGTGACGGAGACAAAATGGCAAAATCGATGTAGTTGCATGAAAATATTTCAGGTTATTACTTTAAACAGTCCTCTCCCTCCCTGCAGGAGCTGAACGTGTGTCTCCACTGGGCGGCGTATGCAGGCAACGTGGATATAGCCGAGCTGGTGTTGAACTCTGGCTGTTCCCTCGCCTCAGTCAACATGCACGGAGACACGCCGCTCCACATTGCCGCCAGAGAGGGCTACTTGGAATGCGTCACGTGAGTCAACGTCAATCACGAGCTGTAGACTCATTCCATGAACAGAGCGTCCTTTGCTCTGACCTTGAAGCCGCAGCACCCGTCCATATACCCACTACCACACACCACCAAAATACTGTTTTTTCTCTGCAGGTTGTTCCTGTCCAGAGGGGCAGACATTGACATCGTGAACAGGGAAGGAGACACGCCTCTCAGCCTGGCACGGGTCGACACGCCGGTGTGGGTGGCGCTCCAGATCAACAGGAAGCTGAGAAGGGGAATAACCAATCGCATGCTTCGGACTGAGAGAATCATCTGCAGGTAGTTGTTGTGTTGTTTTAATGGAGACTAATGATGAACTTGATCTTCTTAACCAGATGGCTTTCCTCTTGTTTAACTCATTTAACTCCTTCCTTTCTCCCAGTGACATTGCGCAGGGCTATGAGAACGTGCCGATACCGTGCGTGAATGCCGTGGACGACGAGGGCTGTCCTTCAGACTACAAATATGTTTCGGAAAACTGTGAAACTTCAGCAATGAACATAGACCGCAATATTACACACTTGCAGGTACAAGATGACTCGGGCTCTCGTTTTACTTCATTATTCTCTTTCTGTTACATACACACAATTATTTTGATCTCATGCCTTTTTAATCGTCTTTACTTCAGCACTGTAGCTGTACCGACGACTGCTCATCTAGTAACTGCCTCTGTGGACAGCTCAGTATCCGCTGCTGGTACGACAAGGTAAATAGAAACGTTTCGGCCACATCACCAGAGTAATCCGTTTGGATTTTATGGCCTTAATAAAGATCTGGGTAATCTGAAATTAATAACAGAAATTCTAATGAGGTTCGGTTTGAAAGTCTGTGCGATCCATGGGGTCAATGACTGGGATTCACGAGTTACATGAGAAACTAAAGGAGGTGAAACTAATGTCATCTTGTATTATTTCTTTCTAGGACCAGCGGCTGCTTCAGGAATTCAACAAAATTGAACCTCCACTTATATTTGAATGCAACATGGCGTGTTCCTGTTACCGAACGTGCAAGAACAGAGTGGTACAGGCAGGCATCAAGTAAGAATTCCAATGTTAACACAGTATCTCCACCACATGCAACTAATCATTGGAGCAATAGATTTGACTCATTTGAAAAGCTACCTACTCGGTTACCTTGTGAAGTTATTGTCTGGAAGGCAAAAGCCATATAGCCTGGGGTGTTGAACCCTCATCATGTCCTTATTTTTCCCCCTCAGAGTGCGTCTTCAGCTCTACAGGACAGAGAAGATGGGCTGGGGAGTTCGAGCTCTGCAGGATATTCCACAAGGAAGCTTCATCTGCGAGTAAGAGAGGACTGCGCACATAACGGGTTGCTTTTCATATGAAAAGTCCGAGGTTAGACATTAAGCTTCTGTCTTCCGTCCACACAGATACGTCGGGGAGCTCATCTCTGACGCAGAGGCCGATGTTAGAGAAGACGACTCCTACTTGTTTGACCTGGACAACAAGGTGAAACCTTTTATTTCAAAAAATGAAGTGACTTATTTACTGTATAATACACAACTATTAAAGTAAATAATTAGCCCGAAGTTAACCCATGCAGTCGACAAAAAACCTTCCAATGTTTTAGGTTACAGCTGACTTTCAGGTGACATTTTCGATGGACGGCGCAGTGTTGAAAGAACTCTCTCTCCTTTCTTGACTAACATTTCTAAATGTACTGCACTTATAATTTCAACAGCTATAGATCAATCACCTCCTCAATTTCGAGAGACAAAAAGGACCGTTTCAAAACTTGCCAACCTTTACTTTCCTTTACAATCGTTTTTTAATTGTGTGCCTCAGAGTCAAATTTTCTTTGAAAATGCCAAAAACACAAGACTCATTGATTGATTGGTTGCTCTTTCTCTGTATATTGAGGGAGATTTTATACATATGCAGATTACACATATTGTGAATTTTCCTCCATTAAAATGGTATGTGTGAAGCATTTATAAAAACCTAGGCTGTGGTAGAAAGTCTTTATTTATTATTAAGACAAAAGTAATAAAATTATACAATCGCAAAACTTTTTTTTTTTTTTTTTTGCTGGTGGCTTTGATAAGCTGTATTTGGGCACAATGGGGCTTCAAGCTAAATGCTAACATCAGCATGCGAACAGGCTCACAATGACAATGCTGATGCTACACATTAGCATATTAGCATCGTTATGATCACATCGTTATGCGTTAATGTTTACAATCTTAAGTTTGGGACAAATTGACCAGATGTTGTCACAGCTACCCTGAGGGGGACGTGAATGTCGGTACCATAGAAAAATATTTATTTATTTATATGGTCTGTACTTCATTTCATGGCAATCTATCCAATAGCTTTTGAGACACAAAGTGGTGGGTGACCGGACGACACTGCAATCCATAGAGCCACACTACTAGAATGTCTAAAACAATTAAGAATCACACCGCATCAATGCAACAAGAAAAGGCAGAACAAGTCAAACATAAAGATTGTATTGTCTACCTTTTGATTTATAAAACAATCTATTACTAATGCATTACAATAAATCTGATAGACACACAGATCCCGATATCGAAACACTAACACAATGTTGTTGTTTTTTCAAAGGACGGGGAGGTGTATTGTATTGATGCCCGGTACTATGGCAACATCAGCCGCTTCATCAACCACCTGTGTGACCCAAACCTCATCCCAGTACGTGTGTTCATGCTGCACCAGGACCTGAGATTTCCCCGCATCGCCTTCTTCAGCTCCAGAGACATCCACAGCGGACAGGAGCTGGGGTAAGAAAGTCATTCTTATTGCGAACGTTTTACTTGTCACCAACATATCTGCCTGAAGCCCCATTGGGCCGTAACTGTGATTAAGAACGTTTACCTTTTCTTTTTAATTAGATTTGACTACGGAGACCGCTTTTGGGACATTAAGAGCAAGTATTTCACCTGTCAGTGTGGATCAGAGAAATGCAAGCACTCGGCCGAAGCCATCGCCTTGGAGCAGAACAGACTGGCTCGACTGGAGGCTTTCCCAGAATCGGGAGCTGACTGTGGGATGACCATGCTGGGAAGCTCCTAAAACACTCCCCCAAAGGGGCCTTTGGATTGACCTCATCCATTTCACATGTGCACAATGGAGAAACACCTGGAGGGTTTTTATCATCTTTAAAATTCTGTGTTTGGTGCATGGTGCTGTTTTTGTTTTTTTCTACTTGAAATGTCCTTATTTTTCTCGTTAAAGTTGATCACATACCCTACGGTAAAAGACATGGGCCTAAACAAATGTTTTAAACTGTGTGATTGTGAACATACAGTATGTCTACTGTATATATCGCTGTCTGTCTGTCTCGGCACATGAGCTGTGTGCATTAGAAGTCATGTTACTGTCATACATATCTGTTTTCTGTTGTGCCAACAAACATAATGCCTTTCTGACACAGTACAGCAGTGGGTCAAACCTAAGCCCATACTGGACTCGATAAGGACCTGTGTATATCATTGTTTTTTGGATTATTGTTGGTTTATTTTCGTTATTTTTATACGCATTGTTTTCTTCATCACATTTAGTGTAATAAATTAGCTCATGAGTTGATCTTTGGGCTCTTGTAGTAAGTGTGTCATTTTCTTTTTAGGCTCACAATAGCCTTTGTAGTCCTGTATCCTTACTTTCATCCTATGCAACTTTGTGTGATTATATAATATCATTAGACAGATGTGAGTTCTCATCAAGACTGTGGCCTGTTGGTGGTGGTGTATTATCAGTAGGGGGCATTTACAAGCCACAATGCAAAGCCGGAGAGATGGGGCGGGATGGTGCACTGGGCACAGTCAGAGATGTGAAAAGGAATTAAAAAGGAAGACGTCCCACTCTGCTAATACTTCTAGTAATGAGTCTCTTTGACAGACAGAAATATAGCTTATCTGAAAAACAGTTAGTTGGTCATAAAACGTTCCAATGACTTTCCCAACCAAACGTCTGAGTCATTAAATAGCTGTTTGTCACTTATTCATGTTTTTTCAAGTCTTGAAATCATGACATTTGTTTACCACTCTACATTGTGGATGTATTAGTTGGTTATTACTTTGTGGTAAATTGATGGTGCACAAATAATATACATCCAAAAGCATGATAAACTGAAATGTTAAAGGCGTTAAAACTACATTTTATATCACAGAGCCCCCCTATGGGTTCAGATGATGATGGTGTCACCTTACAGCCCCAATCATTTCACATTATATTGCGTTTTTACGGATGCATACAATGTTACCGAAGACATTTGTGATTAATCAGATTACGACAAACACTACACAGTGAATATGGAGCCCTTGATAAGTCTGTGGCAGTTGTGGAAGAAGTATTTGTATATTTTACTTAAGTAAAAGTAACAATACTACAGTATAACATTCTGTTATGTGGACTAATATCCAAAATCTCACTTATGTGTTTTATTACATTACTAGATTATAGTGATTGATGCATTAATGTGTACATCACTTTGATGTTGCAGCTGGTAAAGCTGGAGCAAATTTTAAATACTTTATATACTGCTGGGTAACAGTATATAAGATATCAAGATGTATTATTTGCTTAATAGTTTGTAATACTAATCTAAATTTACAATGTAGCCTGCTAAAGGTGTAAAAGTACAACCTCAAAAGTAAACTTGTAACCACTGTTATTAGGCAGCCTTGCCCACGAGGAACGTTCTCACCCTCAAGTTTTTACAATCACAACAGAGTGATTCCTCTTTTTTTTAAAAACTACCTTTGATAGCACGCGCAGGTGCGCATCCCTCTGCAGGTGCGCTCGCGTCGTCACTGCCTAGTTACATGTGCCAGGAAGAAAAAGATTTCCAAACTTAGTTACCATGGCCGCTCTGACACGGCGGAGCTCGTTCTAGACGCACTTTTAGCTCTTTGCTCGAACGTTTCCATCAAAACTTTAAGAAAAGGAAGCAGAGTTGTAGAAGTCAAGCAGGAGGTTTGTGTTTAAGGCGGACAATGGGGAAAAAACAGGAGACAAGTCCGGACTCCAAGTATGGTGAGTTGACATCACCTGTTTCCTCAGAGGGTTGGTTCACTGTTAAAACATAATGTCACCTTAGCTAACTCAAGCTAACGTTACAATTATTTGGCTAATATTTTGTCTCATACTGAGTTCCTTCCAAAAATTGTGCTGCAATAAAAAGTGTTTTTGGCTAATAATTGATTTTACCAAATTATTTTCACGACTAACGCCAACGTTTTATTTTGACAATGGATACGTTAGTTTGTTCCTTTTACTCTCGGTCATATTACATTTCACAGGTAATTATCAGCCGATAGTGTTTATAACAGATTTGTCCTCATTAAATCCAGCTACTAGTCAACGTTACAGTCTATGAGAGACCAAAGAGACCAAATTAAATCTTTCCCTCAGGACAAATGTAGGCTTGTCGATGTTTGTGAGTCAGCGCGTGTACCTGAGTGCCAACTTTATCCTCAATAAACATGGTTTAATGGTTTACTAACTACTTATTACATTATGTCTTAATATAGCGTTATAGCTCAGCCAAAACATCCCGGACATCTGATCTACAGAAGAACTGTTTAAGATAAATATGAAGCTTTGAGTTGGCTGCCAAGTAATCTCAGAGGATAAGAATTAAACAAATATTTTATAGTTTTTGTTTTTTTATTGTTTCTTTTGTTTTTCTTATAAAATATTGGATTCTTTCACCTCTTCAGGTCTCTAAAAACCCTTCAAATAACAAACAATAATCACCTTTTGGTTTAGGTTCATTTCTACAGAGGACGACATCAAGCCTGAAACGTGTGACACTTACACATTGATTAATTTTAATGGTCACACGTCAGAAAGGTTTATGAAACACTGCTTTATATTAACCACGCTGTCAAATCAGCACGTTCTTATCAACATTGCTTTGTTGTGGTTAGAATAGTCAGCCAGTAATAAAGACGTTTTTCTTTATTTCAGTTGTGAGTTAATAATCTTATATTCAGGTATCAAACTGGTAGAAATCCCATTTGTTAACCCTGAAAATATAGACAATTGTGAAACTAGAATCTGAGTATTTTTGTTAATTTTGCTTTAAAAAAAACAACTAATTTTATCATTTGATAATTATAAAAGTATTTGCTGAAGATTCATTTTCTGTCATCATTTAATTCATTTATGGTTTCAGCTTTAATACATTTATCTTCCAGCTTCTTTCTCTATGAATTGTTTGATTTATAACAGGTAAGAAATTGGTTAAAAATGCCCATCACAAGGTGACATTTTGAAATAGTTTGTCCGAAAGCCACAGATTTACAATTTACAATCATTTAAAACGAGGAGGGAATCCTCTTATTCTTGCTTGAAAATGACATAAATTCATATTTGATAACCACAATACTTGCATAATTGTTCTTCTGTCGAACTAATTGTGTCAGCTCTGATACAGCTCATGCAGCCTCAGCAGACTGTTTGAATGGCTGCTGTGTTGTGATGTAAACAAACTGAAAGAGAACTACAGTATCATAAAACACACAGAAGAGAAAGTTGAATCCGCTGAAATATTTCCAAAAAAATATGTCAAAGCTGTCTTGTCATGTGCACAGCAGATTGATGTTTATCCGGGTCCTGTTTACTCTTTGTGGTTTTTTATATATCGAGAAAGTCACGCGTCTGTTGACACTCTGGGAGGTTTGTCAAAGACCTCAGTAAACAAACCCGCCCTGAAGGTAAATATGTGATTTCACATCTCTTCAAACAGCTCATGCAAACATCAGAATACGCGATGACAACAGAAGTGTCTGACAGTCCACTGATCACGGTGACAGCCTCTGTTAACAACAAAGAAAAGCCTGAACTCGTCACCATTTCTAATCGTTAATCCACTTCCTGCTAGTTCCTGTCCTAGCAGCCTGCACGAAGAAGTAGAAATCCTTCTGTTGAACACAGCAAGGCTTTCTAATTCAGACCGCCTGTTGTTGCCAAATCAAGTGAGGCCCTTTATATTGTAGAACATGTCTGCGTTTTGGTTCTTGTTTGGAGCAGTTACACATTTCAACCTGCTTTCCTGTTGAAGATGTGCAGACACTCGGTGTTGAGAAATCAGTGACTTGTGACAGTTTGTTGCTGCAAATCATTGACCAGAATGTCTGTTAAAGCTGCTCGAGGCGACAAGGGGGAAAGATTTAACAGACAGCTGCAGATTCAGCAAATCTCTCCATTAGAGCTCAAACAATGAATGAGTATTTGGTGACTGATTGGTTGTTAACAACTAAGTGTCATTTGTCAAGCAAACTTCACAAACGTGAGGAATTAACGCTTTTCTGTGTCATACAGTAAACTGAATATGGTTGGAATTTGCATTTTTACTTTGTCTTGATCTATAATGCAAATAACTCTGTTTTCTCTTTGAATGTTTCTAATGATGAGAACTCCTTTCTGCTGTTGTCATGGCTTTGACTTGTTCAACCATAGAAGTATTCAAAAGCCACATAAAACCTTTGACAATCAAATCAATCACGCTTTTAAATGCATACATCCCTTCCCCTCATATTCTACACTCTTTTTATGTAACGAAGAACTTTTTCTACCTTTCTTTCCCCCGGGGTTAGTCTTGTGTATACTGCAGGTTACCAATTAACCTGGTGGTTTGTGTAATAAACCACATGTTACAATATTATTACATTCGTCTATTTGTTGCCCCAAATGATGAATGTTTTGAGTCACTGTTGATTCACCAACTTGTACAAAGTAAAATAAGGGACCGAGGTCCAGTGATGGTCCTCTTGCGTATCGTCTTACGGTCGCCCCGCCTGAGATTCAAGGTCTAAAGGTTTAAAGCTCTCCTCCAGCTTTTTACGAGGGCATGAAAGATGAAATGTCCTTTTTTTAACTGTGTGACACAGAGTCCCGCTGAGCCCTTTTCCATGTTCTCTCCTTTACTCCAGACACACAGCAGCGTCCTAGCAGAGCTGAAATCTGATACTCGCAGCACCACAAGAGGCCGATGAACAGGTTTCTTTGTTGAGAAGATTTGATCACTGCCCAGAGTCATTTCGCTCATATCCCACGCATGAGGTGTTTAGGAAGCAGCACAGAGGCGTCGATGTTTATAGAGATGTGTAGTCTGTCAAATTCAAGGGCCTTTGTGTGGCTGTCTATTGGCCTACACTTGTTGTTTACATAAGATCCATATCAGGTATTACTGTTTGGTTTGAAGAGAGAACTTTTTATCTAAGACGTGGAATTATTGCTCACTCTACCACTGCTCCGTGGAAGTGTTTTTGTATTTACCTGGCCTCAGTGTCAAAGTTTATTAAAGCCCTACTGTGAATGTGTGTTCAGGCGACTGAGAAGCTTCAAACTTACTGCATCCTGTTTGTATATTTGCATCCTACTCAGCAGTCCTGATGCCAGAGTGTGCTGGCTGTGTTTAAGTTTCAGTCAGTGGAGATCATTTAGCTACTCAGATTAATGATCACAGGGAGCTGCCTCGCTAAACGTCCGTCCCTGCAGACCAATCAAATTATGCAAGCACGTCAGTATTTTGCATGTATCAGATGGGAATCCAACACTTAACCAAATTAGCACCTGCACACTTTTTTTTACCACGTCGTACGTTCGGGCTCTTTGTCACAACATTTCAACACTTTTAGCTTTCTATTAGTGTTGGAGCACAGGAATGCAGATTCCCCTGTGATGTCTTCTTGTGATCACATACTCCAAGTAGTCTGTTGTGTTTTCCCTGCCAGACTGGATAATGCAACAGAGGCTAACTGAGGCTGTATTTATAGGAATGTTTTCTAGCTGGGGATCTCCTCAAACAAGTTTTTCCGATTGTCAAACCCATTAAAATGATTTAAACGTCTTGTCACGCTCCCTCCTCCAAAAGCCAAGACTTTGAATTCAAATGATATTAAAATAAGCCGGAGCTGCTTGTGCCGATGCATGTGCCTGAACTCCGATCCTTTCCTCTGTATACACTCTCAGCACACGAAGGAACCAACGGGAACAAGCTTCTCTTTAGTTCACATGCAAAGCAGCTTGTTTGTTCTGCTCTCTCTGTTCCAGGAAATAACAATAAGACATGTATTTCCTGTAATAGCTGCACCTCTGTTCTGCTCATTTAATTGTAAAGCTGTGAGTAACCAACCCATAAAAATATAAGATTCTGTCTCTCGTCTCGAAAAGTACTTCCTCGTTCACTCGCTGCGTAATTCATTGGCTCTTAAGAAGATGACTAAAGTGAGCGCTGGACACAAATGAACCCAATCACTTTTTGAACGCACACTAACTTCCCCATATCTCCGTAGGTGCAGCACTCAAGGTTTAATCAGCAGGGCATTTCCTTGAGGGGGAATTGCAGTTGAAGTGACGTTATAAAAGCGAGCAAAACTAATGTTTAATAATCTATCTGAAACCAAACACAGAAGTTGCCGATTACGCCGGTGATTCATTTGCTTTGAGTTAAAAGCGACCCGATGTTGTTTTCTTTTCCCAGGAGAACCGGCTCAGTTTGACCCAATGTTCAATGGACCCATGAAGAAAAGGTGAATCCGTCCCATTTCCCAAACTAACTCCCTATAATCCCTCAAAATGTCTGTGTTTGCAGAGCTTCTGTTGACTGATAGAATACACATATTTCACCCCCGAGGCAAACGTCGAAGCAAAGCTCGGCCTGCTAACTTGAACCTGTTGCCGTCTCTCTTTCCTTCCTCAGAGGATGCACCGATATCATCTGCTGCGTCCTGTTCATGGCGGTCCTCCTCGGCTACATAGCGGTGGGGATTTTAGGTGAGAGTAACCTGACAACAACCAACACAGGCCTTTGTGTCCGCCCCAGACAATCAGTCATTGATTTCCAACACCTCCTCTCTGGGCTATTCCAATTGTTCAAGGAACAGGTCAGCGTTTTTTTTGGGAAATGCGTTAGTTCGCGTTCCTTGCTGAGAGCTATATGAGAAGAGATCTCTCGTGTATATCCGTTGTACTGTATATGAAATGTAAGTTCAACACCAAAATTGGGGAACAGGAGAAAACAGGAGAAAACAGCTAGCCAACGAAATTCCCCGACCAGCTCCTCCAAAGCTCACCGATGAAAACATTTGATCTAGTTTGGTTAATAGATACAAAAACTGAAGTGTAAAGGCGACAGTTTGTGGTTTTACCACGGTGACTTCCTGGATTCATGTAGATCCTAACCAGCGAAGTAACAACACTGTTACAACCGTCAAAGTTTCAAAACTCGGTTGCTCCATTGAAACCTCAGAAACTGACTGTGTGTGTGTGTCTCTTTGAACTCACTCTAAGCTAATTTGATCCCTCCATTGGATGCTTGTCTCAAAGGGTTTTGATTATATTAACTGTTTTTGTGCTGCATCTCCAGCACTCCACAGTTGGGCCAGAGCTAACACCATGCTTCTGGTGTTTATCAATGAATTCATCTATTGTAATTCTCACTACCTATACGTTTATATGTGGAGTATTATTATCACTTAACAGCTGATTTCCATGTGAACATCCAGTCAGCTGCTTTTTTTATTGCCCTGTCATCAAACTCATTCCAGCACTCAGGGCCCTCTCTCTTATCTCGAGTCAACACAACCCAATAAGCAATATGTGTGTCAGTGGCTGAGTGCGTCACAAATACTCCGTTATTTCAATGGAGGCCGTTCAGAAGCATTAGTTAGACAAGTTTAATTTGCTGTAAGTAGTAGGAAACAATACAAGCACATTTACATGATACATTGTTTTCATCTGGCAGATGCTTTTGTCTATTACGACTTACAGTAAGTCTGATCAAACCAAACTTCGGAGGACCAAGAGAGATGTTAGTCAGCACTTTAAAGTGCGTCCTGTCAGGCTTGTGTATCACTAGTGAAAAAAAACCTTTATATGTCCGCTCAACACTCATTCATCTCATTCAGAATTTACATTCTAGCAAATTCATCAGTGTAGTGATTTCCGTCGCTGCCTCTTGGCCAGATCGCAGTGCCGAACAGAAAATGGACATAAAGGAGGGTTATTAACTTGATATGATCTTTTCTTTGTGTGTGTGTGTGTGTGTGTGTGTGTGTTTTCTATTAGCTTGGCTCTTTGGAGATCCAAGACATGTTCTTTATCCAACAAACTCCACTGGATGGTTCTGTGGCATTGGACCAAATGAGTAATTCTATATTTTGCCTTTTCATATCATGTTTTACATGTACAACGTATAATGAATATGCATTTCAAAATCAACTCTTTCTTCCTGCCTTCTCTCCCTCAGAGGCCGACCCAACCTGTTCTACTTGGACATTCTCAAATGCGCCACATCTGTTAACGTTATGGCAACTGCCCTTAACGGTTTCCAGTGTCCAACCACACAGGTAGAAAAGACTACTTGATTTTTGTTGTTTCTAATTATACGGGACTGGTAACCGTACTTTTCTCAGTGTCCCATAAATAATCATCTTTTTCCGTCACTTATAGGTGTGCGTGGCTGACTGTCCCACTGAGTTTTGGGCTGTGGAAATACCGTCATATTTTCCCGACGTAAAACCAACAGACGTTTTCAATCAAAGCCTCTGTGTGCCATCCATAGACCTGGCAAATACTGAAAAGGTAAATTCCCATGATCAGAATCACAATCAGAACCGTTTATTGCCAAGTACGTTACACATACAAGGAATTTGACTTGGTGAATGGTGCATAACAGTAAACAACGAGCACAGTGCAATAATCAAGACATAATTTAAAAATATGGTAGACAAACAAACAGATAACAGTACTTTAAAACAAGTATATTGTAAAAGTGGCAAGTGTATTTAAATATAGAAACATAGAAAGGATACGCAAGGTGTAACGGTAGGAAATTGTCCCGGGGATGTCAGAGTCAGAGTCAGTGGGGTCCCAGGCTTAGTTTATGAACCCAACTGCAGAAGGGAAGAAACTGTTCATGTGGCGTGAGGTCTTGGTCCTGATGGGCCGCAGCCTCCTGCCAGGTATGGGGCTCCAACAGTTCATGTCCAGGGTGAGAGGGGTCGGCTACAATCCTTCTTGCCCGCTTCAGGGTCCTTGAAGCGAACAAGTGTTGGAGGGACGGCAGATTGCAGCCAATCACCCTCTCAGCAGAGCGAATGATGCGCTGCAGTCTGCCCTTATCCTTGGCAGTGGCTGCAGCGTACCAGACCGTGATGGATGAGCAGAGGATGGACTCAAAGATGGCAGTCTAGAAGTGCACCAACATTGTCTTTGGCAGGTTAAATTTCTTCAGCTGCCTCAGGAAGTACATCCTCTGCTGGGCCTTCTTGGTGATGGAGCTGATGTTAGGCTCCCACTTGAGGTCCTGGGTTATGATGGAGCCTAGGAAGCGGCAGGACTCCACAGCGTCGACGGGGGAGTCACACAGGGTGATGGGGGCTGGTGAGGCTGCGTTCTTGCAGAAATCCATAACTCTCTCTGCTGTCTTTAGAGCGTTGAGCTCTAACTTATTCAGATTTAACCAGATGGTCAATCTCCCACCCTCATTGGACTCATCTCCACCAGAGATGAGTCCAATGAGGGTGGTGTCATCCGCAAACTTCAGGAGCTTGACGGACTGGTGACTGGAGGTGCAGCTGTTGGTGTACAGGGAGAAGAGCAGAGGGGAGGAGCCTTGGGCTGGAACCGGTGCTGATGGTCCGAGAGGCTGAGACATGTTTTCCCAGCTTCACACGCTGCTTCCTGTAAGACAGGAAGTCTGTGATCCACTTGCAGGTGGAGACAGGCACGTGCAGCTGAGAGAGAGTGATGGGTGGTACAGAGGCATGGGCTCTACTGAGCTGGGGGAGGGGGACCTGGTGGTCTGGAGCTGGTGGATGGGGCCATGGGGGATGGGGGCATCGCTGTCCCACTGTCCATCAAAGCGACAGTAGAACTGGTTCAGCTCGTTTGCTAGGCGGAGGTCGTTCATGGAGTGGGGGGGCTTTAGGCTTGTAGTTGTTTATCTGCCTGACACCTCTCCAGACAGAAGCAGAGTCACCTGTCGTTTAGCGTCTCTCGCCGCCTCGCTAAACCTGTATTTTGTTGTTACCATGTGTAAACTTTGTGCGTCTCCCTAAAAATTTGTTTTGATTTCTCATACTAAAGGAAATATTTTTTTGTTTTATGAAAGATTGCCTGCATTATAATCAGCAAAAGTAACCTGACACTTTGATCCATTCATGTCGTGTTAATGTTTTTTTCAGACTGTTAAAGAGATTGTGGACAACGAGCTGTGTCCTTTCTTCTACATGCCCACCATCTCTGGTGAGTGAAAGCGCTCCTACACTCTACATCATATTCATATTCATTTGTGTCTGATGATTTGCTGTAAAGGCCGGTCATGAGTTAAATGCAGCTGCTTGTTTAATATTAGGGTTTAACTGCTCATGTGCGAGAACTACACTGTTATGTTTTGTTTACTTCCAAGGATAATAAATGGACGATGGTTTGTTATCTTCAGTATCTTAGAGATTTTGTAATAAAGTGTAATTCAACGCGTTTCAAGCTGATTTCATTTTCTCTACCGTCAGTGCTGGGGCGGTGTTTGCCCGACATCTCGGCACTGGAGAGGATCCCTTCAGCCTTTTCCGAAATTCCCGGATTACCCTCAGTCAACGACACAGTCGACCTAATCAAGAACGGCACTGGGTGAGATATCGTGGATGCCTGGCCTCAAAATGACTCTCAATTACAGCACCCGCTCTTGAATCAAAGACAACTGCACACACACACACACACACACACACACACACACACACACACACACACACTCTTTAATAACCCTGTTTCTTTCTCCTCCTCCTCATCACCAGCACAGGGTCAGTGGCTCCGTGAGTTTCTGTGTTGAGCTGTAGAGTAGCAGCTGGTAGTAGTTGCTCTTGTTGCCTTAGAGGCCATGTAAAACTCTCTCTTGGGACTTGCAGAAAAACTCTTTCTAGCGCTGTCTTTTTTAGCCTGTCGTTACCACTTCATTGCACCCCACTAGCCTTTACCACTACATTGCTTGTGTTTCTTCCAACAGGCGCTTTAGAGATGCATTGAAGCTTTTTTTCATCGTTTGTTTGTTTATAAACACATTTTGTCAGTTTTTCCGAGAACCGTCCCTAACGCAGCTCGTCCTTGTTTTTGTCTTCAACAGGGACATCGTGAATGGCTTCAATGCCAGGGACATTGGCATCCGCATCTTTGAGGACTTTGCGTCGGCATGGCCGTGGATTCTCCTGTGAGTTGCCTTGACGAACTACACCACACACACACACACACACACACACACACACACACACACACACACACTGCCACCTATTGGCTGACATACAGATAGAAATTACTCTTAAGATTAATTGGAACTTTTGGTCTTACAATTTGATCATTTATGCATTGACCTCTTCATCCTTTTGATATTTCACCTTGTTTGTTTTCTTACTCCATGACTGTTTCATCTCCCCTCTCAGCGGTCTGCTCATAGCCATGGTGGTCAGTATGCTGTTCCTGTTGCTGTTGAGGTTCACGGCTCCAGTGATGGTGTGGGTGCTCATCATAGGAGTCCTGGGTGCGGGGGCATATGGTAAACACTCACCCGGAGCAGTTTATTTGTTTTGTCAAGATTAGATGTTAGATTAGACGAAATTAGCCTCTGAGTTGTTGGTGTGTTTCTCTCGCAGGTATATGGCACTGCTACTGGGAATATGATAACCACAAGCAAGCCTCTACTACCATCAGTGACATTGGCTTCACCACCAATTTCAACGTTTACTTGCAAGTCCAAGAGACCTGGCTGGCCTTCTGTGAGTCACAAGCATCGCACATCTTTTCTCAAAACGTGGAGACAGTCTCGTCTTTTTACTTTAGTTTTTAGGGGCAATAGGTTTGTGCTGCTGGATACAAAGATCAGAACAACGAAGAAGAAAAAGATGTCTGTATACTAGTAATTAAAGCTCCCTTGTATAAATATACTGTATTGTCCATGTTTTGATGTTTTGACACAACAGAGGAAATGAGAGGTATAAAAGGGAGATAACCAATGACACCATAAATACTGAATCTTATCCACATCCAAAAATAAATGCAATAAAACCATTGTTGGTATACGCACGAGTCACATGTCCCGTTAATAACCAGTTGATTCATGACATTGTGTAATGCGTCTGATAAATGACAACACTGATGTAAGGGTTATAGTAGTTCATGTTGGATATTTGTTAATGTTAAACAGCAGTTTTTCTCTCCACCCCCCAGTGATAATCATATCTGTGGGGGAGGGGATCATTCTCCTGACCATCATCTTCTTGCGGACAAGAATCCTCATCGCCATCGCCCTAATCCAGGAGTCCAGCAAGTGAGTCCTGATGCCACACGTTACATCTCATTTATGACACACTTAACACAACCCATGTGCTACTCTTAAAGGGGATTTATTTGCAGCCTTATCTGCTCCATGTTTCATTTATTGTTATCATCATTTTGTATCTTTCCGTGAAGAGAAAGGCCTTGGCATAACCTTGTAGTGTGTGTGTTCATATCCAACAGGGCAATCAGTCACATGATGTCCTCTCTGCTGTACCCTTTGGTCACCTTTGTTCTCCTGCTGGTGTGTGTCGCTTACTGGAGCGCCACCGCTTTGTATCCTTTAAGTTTTAGACTATAGTTTAAATGTTTCTGAGATGACTCTGTGTGTGTATTGTTTTTACTTTGCAATCACTTCTACCGTCCAGAGAAAATGTTCTTGGCTTAAACTGATGAACGTAGATATTTGGCCACCTCAGGAGGCCCGATCTACAAAGTGGTGGCTCTAAACTCCACTCTTGACGACTGTAAGAGTATCAATGGCACTGTGAACTGTGACCCTCAGGTGAGTGGGCAGGATGGGAACTCAGTGTGGGTGAACATTGTGACCTACAGTGAAAACTTCTCTCAAATGTTCAATCTGGTTGAATAAGCCAGTAGAAGGAATTGGCTGTCAGCTGTCAAATCACCAGTTACACAACTGTGATGTACCAATATAAAAATGATTGTCTGTCATCCTACTGTTGATGCCCTCACACACCTCTCGCCTACTTCCCCCTCTCACTCTCCCGTCTCAGAACTTCAACTCGTCTGACTACCCAGGCTGCCCCTCAGCCAGCTGCATCTTCATCAAATACAACGAGGAGGGTCTCTTCCAGAGGAACCTCTTCAACCTGCAGATCTACAACGCGGTGGCCTTCCTCTGGTGTGTCAACTTCGTCATCGCCTTGGGGCAGTGCACGCTGGCGGGGGCCTTCGCCTCCTACTACTGGGCCTTCACCAAACCGGATGACATCCCCACCTTTCCCCTGAGTGCCAGCTTCATACGCTCGCTCAGGTAGGCTAATGAGCTGCTGTGTCATTGGTTCAAAGAATAAATGTGTCCATCTCTTTCAAAAGTGTCCAAAAAACTGAATGCCTGCATTCCCAAAGGGAGCCGTTTCTGGATCTTTGTCATCCACTCTGGCTTCTAGAGGACGCATTAGACCTGCACATAACAGTTTTGGGGAAGCAGACCTCAGCCAGACAGTCAGACATTTTGGTTTTGTACATTTCAGGTACCATGTGGGCTCCTTGGCATTCGGTGCTTTGATCCTGACCCTAGTGCAGATAGCGAGGATGATTCTGGAGTACATAGACCACAAAACAAGAGGTAAGACTGACCTACTCTCATCTCGTCTTCACTTTCTGCGTTACTTTAACGAATACTGAACACGTTCTCACTGCTTGGTTTGTTTTTGTGCTTTAGTTTAAATAAGTCTTAATAATGGCAACGGATCAAAGTGCACTTTATTCAGAGCAACTTTTAGTCTTAATGGTATTAATATATAAATCCCGTGACATATTTCAGTGATTGACGTGTGTGCCACACGTTGTTGGGCTCGTTAACATGTTTTGGTGGTCTGTCTCCAGCGGCGCAGAATCCATGTGCACGTTTCATATTGTGCTGCATGAAGTGCTGCCTCTGGTGTCTGGAGAAGTTCATCAAGTTCCTCAACAGGAACGCGTACATCATGGTAAGCACAACATGTCATTGGACAGCTGTTGGTCCCTCCCATTTGAATTGTTATTGTTGTTGTGTAGCTATTTGTGTAGCTTAGAACTATCAAATGGAAAACAAACATGCTTTGCAAAAAAATGATTTGATTTTGTTTTCTCGACAGATTGCTATTTATGGGAAGAACTTCTGCGTCTCAGCCAGAAATGCTTTCATGCTGCTCATGAGAAATATCGTGAGGTTTGTGGTGAAGTCTTGTTTCCTACTAAAGGGATTACAGTCCGTGTTGTCAATGCTAGCTGGCTACATTTCGTCTGACCTGTTCATCACATGAAGGTATTTGTGTTTGTCCCCTCAGGGTCGTGGTGCTCGATAAAGTGACAGACCTGCTGTTGTTCTTTGGGAAGCTCCTGGTGGTCGCAGGAGTGGGTAAGGAATACAAACTAAGACAAATAAATGAATAAAGATGTGTTCAGGGAAGACAAGAGACTCTGACATCTCAATCTCGTTCCAGGCGTGTTGTCCTTCTTCTTCTTCTCTGGGAGAATACTGCTACCAGGCAACACCTTCCGCTCCGAAACCCTCAACTACTACTGGATGCCAATTATTGTAAGTTACAAATGATTCTTCTCCATTTTTGAAAGTAATCAAAGTTTGCTCTTAGTCTTATCTCTTTTTGTTGCCTTGTTTCTTCTTCTCTGTAGACGGTGGTGTTTGGTAGCTACCTCATAGCTCATGGATTCTTCAGTGTGTACAACATGTGTGTCGATACACTCTTCCTCTGCTTCTGTGAGTTCACCGAGTGTTTATAAAAGCACGGCCCATTCACGTTATCGACACAGAAATACGACCAACATGAGGAGATTTTTGAACACGCAAATATTCTCAAATAATGTTTAGTTAACAGCGTTAAGACACTAAACACTTAACTTGGATCATTTTTTAAAGAAATGATACAACAATGCAAGAAGCACACATGGTGTGTTTCACCACTTCACTCAATTTGTCTCCCCCTCTCTCAGTGGAGGACCTGGAGCGCAACGATGGATCTCTGCAGAAGCCGTACTTCATGTCCAAAAACCTCATGAAGATCCTCAACAAATCCAACAAAGCTCCAAAAAAGGGTAAAGGGAAGGACTGAAGATCGTTTTCACCTTTTAACACTCCATTGTTTTCCAAATAAGTTGACCAAAACTAATTTGCTGATTTTGCACTTTTTAAATCTTGTTTTATTGTGTATGTGCGTGTAGTATTAATGACTGTACACATTAAAGAGAATGAATGTGAATGCAGGGGATGTGACATCTTAAGTTGCTCAGTATCTTCACATGACTTATTTCATTTGGCTTTTTATTTCACTGAAGGTCCTAAAATAATTCTTGTTATTTTAAATAATATTTGTTTGTGTTCATTTGATTTTGGACATTTTTGAGGGATTGATCATGTGTCAGTTAATCCAGTTTAAAGGCCTTTAAAGCAGGTGAGACCGTTTCTGTTCCGTTGGCTGAGATTCTTCAGATGGAACACAAAGAAAATGCAACGATTACAAAAAAAAAGTTCTTATACATCATATAAGTTTGTATATAAATAAAGATTTTATAAATACAAAACATTTGTATTACCACAATATTGATGATATCGCTACACTTGAACCCTTCATGTTTCTCATCCTTAGTCTCCAGTTCATGTAAACAGACATTTTGGTTGATATCATTTTCTAATCTTTGCTTTTCTATCTATTAGATTATCCATATCAAAACAAAAGCAAGTCAACAGTGATTTTATCTTTTAAAACCTCCAGTAACTGAAAGGAAGATGAAAGATTCTGACTTTTTGTTCTGTAGGTTAAATGAACCGATGACAAGTCTTTTGATAATATTAAAATGCAGAAAGTGACGACAGAAAACAAGTCAGCGTTTTAATGAAGTTTTAATCTCCTACATCATTTGGTTTTGCACAGTGGCTCCAGATTTAGTCTGTCCAATCACGACTTCCATCCCTTGTTTTAGTGTCACATACGATTTATAATACAAAGTGTAGCTTGAACGGACAAGTATGCAAGAAATGATAAGCTCCAGCAGCCATGCTGTCCATCCCACAGAGGACCGTCACCTCTCACCCCGGTGTGACCCAAACACCCGATTCAATACCTCTAGTTCAGCGGAATTCTGATTTTACACATCAAAGTTGTGTTTACAGGTGTTTGAGTACTACTGTAGTCGTATGAAGCCTTCTGTTGCTCCAGAAAGGTGTGCAAAAATCGGATAAATGTCCTTGTTGTTTGGGGGCTGAAAAGTTTGAAACTGAAACAAATCTGCGTTAGAAAGCAGTGTAAGAAGCACTTGCTGCTGGTTTACTTGTCAAATATCCACATGAACTTGTGTCACTTTAGTTTTTAAGTCGCTCAACTGCTTCAAAAAGTTTGTGCAGTAAAAAAGGGACACTGCACTGCACACCATGGCACTCAGGAGAGAGCAAACATCCTCATATCAAATCACATCAGCAGGGAAGGACAAACTTTGCGCTCATAACATTCATTTATCTAAACGGGAGAGGTCGGCAGACGTTATTCGTTTGGGCCGCGAGCCTTTTGAGTCCAAAGGAAGGAATTAGTGAAAAACCAGGAATAAGATCATTTCTCGCTTTACAAAAGCATCCCGAGGCCTATTTGATCATCGTCCTCCATCGCCCTCTCTGTGGCTAGCCGTCCACTCAGAAAACACGTCAAAACAGCTTTTACAATATTCATATATACAAATATATATAATGTTTACACACTCACTCGGACACACAGACGCATACAGTCGGGAAAAAAAAACAACAAAAAACACAAATCAACTGTGACAAAAGTTCATTTCTGTAAATTCTCCGTGTGCCGACCTTTTCCCCTCCACGACTAACTGAAAGGATTCTCCTCACTCGTTACACCGCGTGTGTAGCATTTCATCGAACTACTTTATTTGCCAGAACTTCTCTCTTGACAGTTTACTCTGAAATTACCAAACTGTGTGTGTGTGTGTGTGTGTGTGTGTCAGATTGCCTTTTACTCTCGAGTTGCTCGTGTCGACGCGAAAATCTCCCAAACGGGCCCTTTAACGGTTCACCCGTCCATGTTCGTACAGCTTTGTGAGGAAAGACGCAGCAAGTGGTTGAACACCAGCACGCGCATCCATCTTAAGGACAGCTCCGTCTACAAATGACTTCACAGTGCGATGGCAGGTTTTGTTAAGACATGTATATAAAAAAATGCATCTGCCTGTTCCGTTTCTATCCGTCAAAGTCGCACATTCTGGGACTACTTGTTCAATTCAGGACGAAACTGTAAAACGGGAACATCATGCGATAACATTTTTCACCTCCCCGCCGAAAATCGTACACGACTGATCCGCTACTCTTTGGCCTTTGAGGGTAAGGTAAAGTTGATATAGCAACAACTATGTTATCATACACCCCCTCTGCTTCCCTCTCTCTATTGAAGGAATAAACCTTTAAGAGGAATGTGAAAAACCAAAAGAGAATTAGTCACTGCCCCGAGTTATCCTCCACCCACCTCTTTAAAAAGAAAAACGAAGTCCTCTACGTAGGTCACCCCGATCGCTTAATACTGTCTCTCAACCCCAACAGTTAGTTTTCTGTGTGCATACATCTACAGGTGCCAACATGACTTATTTGGGGATTCACGCACCACTACTCACCAGGGTTTCTTGCATAAACAAAAATCAACGAAGCAGGTGGGCGGGGCTAAGAATCCTAAAGAGAATCTGCCTTTGCCAGGAGGAGATATCCAAATATTAGTTTATGTAATATATATACACTATATATATATATATCCTTGTTTTGGGATCAAACACAATGCTACGCTCTCTCCCAAGTTAGTACCTGCTAGGAAATGTAAAACGAGTGTGTGTCTGTGGCTTGAGTTTAGTGTGCGAGAGGGCTTCTAAATTTATTTGTTGTTTTTTTTGCGCTCCTCGATCCACTCGTCCGTCCCTCCCGTCGGGGTCTCCGTCACACGCTCAGGAGCCAGAAGAAGAAGAAGATGGCCACGAACAGGAAGAGGGAGTCTTGCCAGTTGTTACTGCCGTTGTTGAGGTTACTGTTGCCTTGGTGATCACCTGCATACTGGTCTGACATGGAGGGAGAGACGGGGGGGAAAGGTTATCACACCGGTGATGGTGCATTTACATCTGCACTCTAATCGTGTCGCCTGAAGGCAACAGATGTGTTTAGAAGGAGCTTTTTACCAGATCACAGGGTTCATGCGGCGCTCACCTAATTAAATTTGGTCATTAAGTATTAGACTTTATTGACATTTATACGATGGCCATGATTCAGCTTCAGTAGGAGACCCTCGTGTAATCGCCTTAACTGGTCATCAGCCAATCAGACCGTTGGGATTGATTTTAACCCTGGAAAGAAAGATGTTTGCTCATATAACCAGAGGGAAAACAACGCGTCTTTGTGCGTTTACCTGCTCTGTGAAAGGGGTCGTTGGCGTTGAAGACTGTGGTGAAGAAGCCGAAGGGGAAGGCGCCGATGCCAAAGGACATGTGAAAGCCGGTGTCCCCGAAACCCTGAAACATCTGAGAGGGAAAAAAAACAGATCAAGTTTGAAAAACAGGACAAACAAAAAAAAGAGAAGATTGTAAATATGAGCTTAAATCAGCGGATGTGAACCGACTCACCCCGCCTCGACCTTCTGGCTCCGTCCTCTGTCCCGGAGGCCGAGGTGGAGTTTTCAACCTGAACAACCACAGACATGTCGATAATCATGAGGCAACTGTGAGGCTGTAACAGAAAATCCTGTTCACTCAGAGGCAAAGCTTTGTGTACCTGGGGTCCTCCTGGCTGGAGCTCCCTCTGCCGTACAGTGGGATGACTTTCTCTCTGCTGATGCCCGCTTTACACACAGGACACTGCTGCCTGCTGGGCCGCGTCTCCAACCACTGAGAGGAGCAACAGAGGAAGAAAAGCGTCAAACAAAATCAGATGAACCCCCGTTTCTACTGTCTAAATACTGGGTTCACTTCAAACTTCAAGAGATTAACAGCGAGTAAATTTCCACGCATTGGTTGCAATCATTTTTTTAATCCCCACTTTGAATATGTGTGGTGCTCACGCTGCTACACCGAGAGCAACGTACAGTGTGGTGGAGAGAAAGCTGCAGTAAACGGAGGCGTTAAGTGCATAAGCGAGCTTAATCTGCACTAAGTCAACCGACAGGTGTAGTTTCCACGCTGAGGTTACGTCACAAACGCATGCTGCAGTTAAAAGGCCCTATCCAGCCAACTGCGTGTTTTCACGTAGTGTGTCTGATCAGAGATCTCCTCTCAGGAGTGTGTGGTCAGGTACAGAACTGTATTGTATTGATCAGTCTTGAATTGTGGAAGTGGATGAGGTGGGGTTAATATTGAGCTGATGCCATGGAGTTATTGTCATTATCGGTTAATCCACCGATCACTTTTTAATTAATCTTTTAAAAGACATCAGAAAACAGTCAAATGCTCATCAATTTCCCACAACCATGATGTCTTCTAACAAGTTATTTCTGGTCCTGCAATTAACTAAAGCAGAGAGTGGCATATTCAAAAATTTTACCGACCAACAAAAACACAGTGGACAAAAAAAAATATCCTTACATTTGAGAATCTGGAAACAATACATTTCAGTGAGCCAAAGGTTTATTGATCAACAGAATAACTTCAAGCTGAGTAGAAGCCTAATCAGTCGGAGTATTGAAAACACCTGTGAGGCTATTTAACAAGTATCATTTAAGAAGGGTGACATAACAGAGGAAATACTCACTTGGTGAAGACAGGGCCAGCTGTAGAGACAGAGACAAACAAAAGATTAATGTGCATTCTCACAATAGAGCCTTTCTCTCATCTTTTCTTAAACCGTAAAGTCTGTTTTTGGGAACTCTTAGTGCGGTGAAACTGGTCCGATTATCCTGCGGAAGCCCAGCTGGCCAGAACCACCTGTCTCTAACGAGGTGGCTGATTGAACTCGCAACTCATATTATGCAGCGGAACAGGCCGGACTTGTTTTGAACACGTTGTAGTACGTCACAACTACAGAACATTCAAAAACTAATTGCTTCAAACAAACCATGAAGCTAAAAAAAAACTGCCAATCTGCCAGCTTTACACACACACACACACACACACACACACACACACACACACACACACAAATATTGTAAACTGTGTGTGTGTGTAACGCCGGCTACCAGATCGCAGCTGAGAATGGCATTCCTGTGTCTACAAACCGTTAAACAAAGTTGACATAACAACCCATTCAACTGTGATTTGACATGTGGCCACACGCACAGCCGAGCTCCTGTGACCTGAAAATGACAGCTTAGTTTCCAATAAGAGGCTCAACATCCATTCAGTGAAGCCCGACTGCAGACTCCATTACGTGAGCCATTAAAGTCTCATTTTCATAACATAACATTAAAATAAGAACTACTCCAGCTACTCCCCTCTGATCTTAATCGTGCGTTTACAGACAGACTGCAGTAATGTTTCCGTACACAATGCCGTGCGGCCGTTTTAGGCAAAACAGACTTATTTGAAATGTTAGCAGCAGCAACGGAGGAGTCCGGCTGCATGCAACTACTGTCCTACATTTTGGGCTGCAGTTTACAATTCCTAATCCCAAATTAATATTTTATCAATTAGAAAAAAAACTTTGCTTAAACATGACAGAGGGCGATTATTGGGATCTCAACCTCTGTTTCACTTTTTTAGACTTTTGTGCTAACTTTAGGCTATTTGAGCATTTTTTAGGCAAAAGCAGTTGTTTTGCTGCGGCTGAACTAGTGGAGCAATGCAACCTGCATTGCTTTGGTCCAAAGCAATACATGGTGTCAAAGTTGGATACAAGCTGAACAGATGGATGTTTAGGCGTTTACACACTGAGCTCATCACCAATACTGAACGTAGGCGATGTGACAGACTGATTTATAGTTAAAGATTCAAATGTAAATAAAGACAATTTATCTGACATTCAGAAGCAATGTTGAGCTGAAGTTGCAGCAGGTGATCCGACGTCGACGCCTTGCTTCCTTGCCGATAGTTTCATCACAGTTTCATCAGAAGATGAGAGAGACGAGTAACATGGCAACTAAGTTACATCAGCTCCCCGAACACCGGAGCTTCAACGCCACCGCACATGTAACTGTGAGGGGAAGTTCTGTGATCGAATATCAAAGAAACGAACGCTAAACATTATCAGGCAATATTAAGATTCCTGCACCAATAATAACTAATAAAAAGGCCTCAGGCAGCGTGGTCTTGTGTACTCATTAACACTGTCGTCTTTTCCTTCATGCCCAGCATACTGCTCTATATGTTTAGTAAAGAAATGTTAGTTATATTACTTTAAAAAAAGAAAAAGGCACCTTATTTTCTCTGTAGATGAGACAGAAATAAGTCACATTGACCTGTCCACCTTTCATCCAACTGTCCGTCCTTCACTTTAATCTTTATTTTAGGTCTGGATAGAGAGACTTCTCTGGAGTGTTTCAGATCCCTGTAATAAATACCTACAGTATCCTGCTACCTACTTCCTGAAACTCCCAACTCCTGTTTCCAAAGCAAATGCACACCCAAACCTATCTTTTAAAACTGCTAGGCGTACGTCTTTAACGGGTAAGGAGAGGTTTATATGTTCTTCTGCGTCATGACTTTTACTACTGATTTGTATAAATGCCCTTGAGGTTTGACCCCAATCCCGATCTCTTGGCTCTAATCTCACGTTAGCCTCGGGCTGGGAGCGAGCAATGCCGTCAATCAACACTCGCGAATGAGCCTTTAAACACGTCTCTGTGCGCGCATGTGTAGATGTTAAACACACAATGGTTTGAAGGTTGAGCAAGTCTGGATGAAAACAGAGATAGGAGAAGGGACTCGTAGTTAAAGTGCTATCTTGGATTACACTTACTTTCCCTTCTGATTAATCTACTAAACTGTATGTACGGGACATTTTGTGGTTGGAAAAATAAACGTGTCAGTGCTTTCAGGTAGGCAAACTGTACAGTTTCTAAAATCCCTAAAAACCTGCTGCATCTTTAGCATCCCTGTACTGCAATTCCCTTATTACGTATTGGCTGACATGTAACATCAGTGACACCAATGTCAATAAAACGTGATTGAACAGATGTTGGTTGATACATTGTATTAATGTATTAGTCAAAGCTTCCATTGTAAAGCATCATTTGATTTACTAGGGCTGTGGCTGACATTGTCTCAATGCATTGTATTGTTTAGTGTATACTGACAGAACATTGTGGAAAAGTCTTAATGATTTATATTTTCCAACAAACTTTTAAAAAACCATTTTGGACTGCTGTGAATGTCCGACCATAAACCTGATCTCAAAGCTGCCAGCAGACAGTTTAACCTGAAAGTGAATGTGTCACAGGAGGGTGTGTGACCTCTGACCTACACGAAACCATAAGATCGAGCTGAACCACTTAACTCCTCACAAGATCAGATCTCATGTGCAATATGCAAATGTTGTGAGCGACCAGCCTTCACCTGAGACAGCAGGACCGCAGACACGGTTACTAGAGTTCAGCCACACTTCATCCATCACTAACGCACTGACGGGGAGACAAGCCCCTCTCCAGGTGTAGCTAACGAGCAATTTTGCCCGTTTTAATCCAACTACTGTTAACGGTGAGTTATTGGGCGCAATTCCGCCGTGAAATGTATCAAACTGACGCAAACGGAGGCCGCACAGACGGCAAAACTACACACCAGGAGAGCTGGAGAGAAACAAAAACAACCACCACCACCACCACCTCCACACATCACAACTACCCCTCCCCCCCGCCTCCTCGTCTCGTACCAGAACAAGTGGCCGCACATACTGATGACAGCGTCCCTGGCAGTGTCCAAACAAATGTTGCACTCGAAGGTGGCTCGGTCCCGTTCGCCCTCCCCGCTGCTGCTGCCGCCTCCGCCGCCGCCGCCGCTGCCGCCAGGCCCGTCGCGGTCGTTGCTGCTCTCCCCAGCCGGGAATCCTCCTCTGCTGGCCGGCCCGCCGTCACTCGAGGACCGGGGATCCGCGGCCGCCATAATGTTTACTGCACGAGCAAGGAAGGTAACGTACCACTCCAACCCAACCGGGCCCGACCCGTGCTATAGTTTGCTGTCTGGCGACGACAAGTGTCACTGGACCGAGCCTGCTGCATGGATATATTACGGGCTGCTGCTGCTGTCGCTCTACCTGAAGGAGGACTTCCGCTTCCGGGAAAAACACAGACGAGGGGCGGGGAGAATAAAAACACCCGCCCCTAATAATAATCATATGGGTAATTATTGTTATGATAAAATCAATATTCCATAGGGTTTTAGTGCTTCTATTTTATATCACTATTTTTTTTTGGGGGGGGGGGGGGGGATTAATGTTATTTTTTCAATAACTTTCATGTAATGTGACCCTGTGACTCACTTAATATCAACATGTATCAACTGCACTACAACAGTTTTACCTTACAGGTGCAATTAAACAAAAAAACAAAACATCATACACTTTTTCACTGCATTAAACGCATTTCAAAGAAACGTTTCATTGCTGTCCATTGCAAGATACTGGGCATGGAACCATAGTTGACAGTCAAACTGTGAAATACAAAGTGGTATCTTGCCAAACCTTTTTTTGTACTCACTTATGTATGTAACACTACTCTGCTCTGCTGAATATGCATCTTTATTTCTAGAGATCTATTAATAAAATGCAGTTATCAGCGCAATTTTTGCTAGACTGTGTGAATTTTGCATGAATAACCTATGCCGAAATAACAGGGGGAAACCCTCAAATCAAAGAATAAATACACTTCACGCACAATTTAGTTGTATTTTCCCTTTAACTCATGAGATGCAGATAGCATGTTTTATACTTGAATATAATTCAATTCATATTATTTCCATATGCAATTTGTATACGCTTTGTTGACATCTTATTTTGAAAACCGGAAGTTGACTCACGTCGATCCCTCCGCCAACTTCGCAAAGTTTCTCGCTCCCTATCTGGGCCGTTTGAACGAGTTTACCATGAATGTCAGTATATAGGTGCACTAACATTTAATTGGCGGCTGGTTTGACCACAGAGATCCGAGTGTCTGCTGACTTTACCGCAGTCGACGACGGCAGGTACATGCAGGCACGGGCAACACCGGAACCATCATCGTGTATCTTGTTTCCGCCCGGAGACATGAGAAGCAGGCACTGCAAGCGTGTTGTGTACATTAGAAATATCCACGCTTGAGTATCTGACAGTAATCATTTCAAAATGTGTATGAAAGAAATCCATCAGTCAATGTAACCGGAAAATATATCATCTTCAACTGCAACGGACATTTTAACGTGAACAACTAGAACCTCTTCCGACCTCGCCTACCAGCCGCCATGGGGCTCAAGCGACAGAAACAAGCCAAGAAAACCATAAGTTTCTACAAATACAACTTCAGCTTCAGGGAACCCTTTCAGATCCTCTTCGATGGGACTTTTTGTCAGGCGGCTTTGACGAACAAGATTCAGATCAAAGAGCAAATGCCCAAATACCTGATGGGAGAGGTGCAATTGTGCACCACAAGGTGAGTATTTTAGATTTACACAGCATTATTTACCCTATGTGCAGGTTACATGTAACATTCTGATATCCCATTACTTACTCTCTAATCGCAGCTGTGCACTGAAAGAACTGGAGACTCTGGGGAAAGATCTGTACGGAGCCAAACTCATCCTGCAGAGGTTCCAGACGAGGAGGTGTCCACATTTCAAGGAGCCTGTCCCGGCTTCAGATTGTCTGCTGTCCATGCTGGAGGAGACGAACCCTCACAACTACTTCGTTGCTACACAGGTAAATATAATGAGACCCAGCTATCTGTTCAGTTGTCAGTTGATTAGGTACATGTAGCGCATACTAATGCAGTCTAATACAAAAGCCCTGCAGTAAATCCTACGTTATGAAGATCATAGTGTTCACTTTTTGTTTGAATTGATTAAGAGAGTTGGTGCTGTGTGGTCATTAAAATATTAGCTACAAACCACAGGCTCCATAATGATCCTAGAGTTGATTCAACGCCTCTCCATTACATTAACGACTAAAGCTAAACATTATAGCCTTCATGAAGTTAGCTTTTATTTCAAGGGTGTCAAATTAAATTATACATCCTTACTAATATAACTAGGTATACTTCATAAAGTGGCAAATCAATATAAGCTTACATTGTTTAACCCTGAAGCATATGTTTCCTTCACTTTATTGGCAGATGGTGCTGCTTGTTACGGGTCTTGTTATGTGCAAGAGCTTTGGACCTCCCTAAAATAGTGGAAGCCAATTAGATATCAGTTAAGGAACCTTCATATAATCATAAGAGAAATTCCTTAGGACAAAATCATAAGAAGAGAAGTTCCTTAGGACAAACTAAACTAGGGCTAAATGGAGTGCTGTGTAACTGTGGGAAGTAAACTTTGGCATCCCCTCACACAAATCTCCTGTATTTGGTGCATGTGCTCTCCAGGACCGCTCACTGACTGAAGGCCTGAAGAAGATCCCGGGCGTTCCCCTGCTCTATATCATCCTCAACACCATCGTGCTGGACAAGCCCTGCCAGACGTCCCTCGACCACGTCCGGGCCGTCCAGCTGGGGGAGCTGGTCAGCCCGGCCCAGCAGCAGAGCATCCGCAGCCTGAAGGAGGTTCAGGGCATTGACCAGAAGGACGGAGAGCGGCGGGGGAAGAAGAGGAAGAGGAAACGGAGCAATCCTAACCCTCTGAGCTGCCTGAAGAAGAAAAAGAAAGGCGGGCCGACGCCGCCAAAGAAGAAGACTGAGGACGGGGAGAAGAGGAAAAGAGTTAGAAACAAGAAACCAAGGACGGAGGGAGGAGACGTGTCTGCTCCTGCAGTAACACATGCATAGCAGGAAGACGGAGACTATTCGTTTCTTCCATAAATGTTATTTTAAGATGTCCACGCTCCCAATATGAAATAGTTCCACTCTGGTCTGTTTTTCTGATGTCCCTGCATAGAATAAACCAATGTTTGACACACACACAATGCAATTTTAAAATAATGCTCATAGTATTTGTTTTATTTTGAAAAAATGTCGCAACAGTTTCCAAGACTCAGGACTTACAGGCATAGGACTGAAACTGCTCCGCAACATAGCAATATTTTTGTGATCGGAAGATTTGTCTTGGCTTTTATACAAAATAAAAAGACAGGTTTACAGGCACATAGTTTAGAATATAAGAAGCACTCAGACATTACATGATGTACAGTTTGTATGGAAGTGGATATCAAAAACAACGCATTCAGCTGTCTTTGCAGAAGCACAAGGAGAGTGGTCACAACGACTTGGTGGTCTGCTTGTTTTTACTGCGCGCTGTGTGGTTTTTGATGTCGGCTAAATTCAACCTGTATTTTCTCGTACGATGAGTTTAGAGTCCAAACGACAACGTTCATAACATATGTCCATTCAGACTTCACTTGATAGCGTCATTCTTTAGATTAAAAATCTATTTTCCTTTTAAATAATTTAATTCTCTTAATATATATATATATATATATATATATTACATCAATAAATGAATATTGAACAAGTGTCTACTTGATTTACACTGGCAGAAGTTCTACATTACTGCATGTCACCCAGTTGTAACTAAATGGTTATATACATATACATATATATATATATATATATATAAAAGGGACACTGAATAAATAAAAAATCTGTCATGAACTTCAAGTCTTTTAAGAATAAAAGAGCAACACGGTAATAAACATGTTTGTAGCAATTCTACTCCAAACATATTTCAGAACAGGGCATGCAACTAAGGCAGACCACTGATGTTTACATCTATAGGTAGAAAATGAAGCTCTTTTTCTTTTTTTTTTTTAAGTCTGGACACAACTACAATTGTGTGCAAACAGTCGACGACGCAAGCAACGCATTTACAAAAAACGACAACTTGGAGTTTGTAATGCTTAAAGTGCTCCGCTACAGTTGCTGGTTGAGTCTGCAAATCGCTACCGCAGTAACTGTTTAAATGTACTCTGGCAGACTGGATATAGTGCATGCTCCATTCAGCTAATGTCAGTGTATATGAGAACTTTTTTTTTCCTGCAGTGGTGGGACCGATGAGACTCCAGGTAGCATGGTTGATTGAGTTATTACTCGCACTGTGAACATACTGTTCCTTTAAATATGCCGGTGCAACGCAGAGGCTTCTAGTCTACGTCTACTTGAAAAACAAGGAATGCTGCTCAGTGCGCAGTTTTTTTTTACTTACTACAAACTTAGCTATAAAGTGAGTCTTGATAATAAAACATACAATAAATAATGACTAAAAATAGGAAAAGTGCCGATTGTTTGGAGTTTCAATCCTCACTGTGATATTTTTCAAGGAAGAAACCTCTTTATAATTCATCCATGTTATTCAAACCTCTATCCTCCCACCACTGATTGATATTAAAATATTGTCAGACAGAAGATTAAACATTATACACAAAACAAAGTCAACAAACTTAAATAAGTAAACAAAACCAGTTTGTCGACAGTGTTGTGTGCAGAATATACACTGAGGAGTTTTTTTTTCTTTTCCCCCTTTTGTAACTTTAAAGTTGTGTTTTTCTAGATGATGTGGAAGCGAGGTCCGGGCGTAGCTATGATGTCGCTGTAAGGCTCCTCCTGGACGAGCTCCACCGCCTGCTGCTTCTTCAGAACCAGGAAACTGTAGAACTTAGCGGCGGCCTGTTTCTTGTTGTTGTTCCTGCACAGATCCAGCAGGCCCACCGACTGGGCACCCGTTTTGGCCATCACCCTCTGTGGAAAGAGGAGACGGAGGGAGTCAGGAAAGGAAGGCTTCATTCAAAAAATGTTTTGAAGTTATTCAAGTAGCACTTTGTACATCTATGTATGATGGTGAAAAATTATTTTGGATGTGACCATTCCAACAAGTAGTTAAAAACATCAACTCTAAGTTGTAGCAACAAGACGTCATCATATTCTTCCAATACGTTGTGTTCAAATACACACCTGGAGGCCATGGAGCATCTGCTGGGTTCTTTTGTTCCACCTCCTCTCCTCCTGGTCCTGGTCTCCTCCCCGCGCCTCCTCCTCCTGGCACAGAAAAACACAGTTACAAACACTAATAATACCTATTGTATAGTCAGTGTTCTGTTTCCTTACTTATGAACTGAAAGGGGTGTGAAAAAAACTATAAAACAACATCAAATAAAATCACACATCATCAAGTTTGCTGTGCAAGTTTTTTGTAAATCTCTATCTCGCCTCGTCATCAGAGTCGTCGTCGTCATCCTTCTTCTTGTCCTTGTCTTCGAGCAGGTCCAGCTCTATCATCTGGCTGATGTTAGTGGTTTCCTCTGGGGGCAGATCCACACTGGAGGCCTCCAGCTGCTGGGACACATTAATGGACCCCTGCGGCGGTTGTTGCTGGTCCAAAGTTCCCATCTAGAGGAGAGAGTCAAGGAGGATACAGAGTCTGAGTTTTTTGTAGGCCTGACATCTGATATGAGGTGTGATCGGATTTGGAAAAGGTGTAAGGGTGAGTGCATCTGCTTCAGTATATACAGACACTACTACTAGGGGGACCTCTATACTCACAGGCAGGGCTGGTTCTGTCTCCTGGGCTTTGCGTTTGAGGCCATGTTGGGGGGATGGAGGGGGCATGACCGACTCGTCCAGCGTGGTCCTGCTGCCTTCCACAGCAGAAGTCTGCAGTACACTGGCCTCTTCCATGATGGTCTGGTCTGGAAGGGGAAATTGGGAGAAACTGTATATATTAGAAAAACTGTGCATGGACAAAATAGACGTTTTTTTGTGCATGGCAATGCTGAATGTTTCAGTTCAGTGTCACTGAGAATATTTGTAGCGATCCACAATCACACATCCTATTTCAAAAAAAAAAAAGCAATTTTCCCTCTGAAGGGAGAATCAATGACTCAAGGTCAGTTGAAAACTCTCCTTTAAAAATACTTTGTGCAAACTGTCCTCGTCTGCCACAAACAAATACCATTAGAGGAAAAAAACACAAGCTCAAAAATAATTTCAAATCGTACTATTGTCTAACAGCCACTCTGCGAATTTCATACTAACTATGAAACTAATTATAACACGTGGGACAAAACCAAATTATGATTAATAACCCAAATTCAACAGTTTGTGTTGTGACCTTCCACACTCGAGCATAAATGTAGCCAAGCAGCCACTTCATACCCATGATGTCTCTCTGCTGGTGTGCTGCTGTTTCCTCTCTGGGCACCTCCTGGTTCTCCAGATCCTTGAGGAACTCATCCAGACTGTCGGCCTCTCCACCTTTCCTCCTCTTCCTGAGCTCGTCTGGCACCAGTGGTGTCAGACACCTTGTAAACATCTGGAGGGAGAAAGCAAAGAGGCAGAAACCTGAAAGATATGGTATTTTTTCATTCTTATCACCGTGCTGCTTTGTACATATCACGGGTTCTTTACCTTCAGCAGCCTGGCATTCCAGAGAGGCTGAGCGGGGAGAGAGAAAAGCTTCTCGACTCCTCCCGTCTCCTTCCACATCATCAGCTTCTTGGTGGGAGGTGCCAGGTCCAGGGTGGTGACAATGTCGGAGTAATCCGACAGCTGTGCACGGATGGTTTTACTGTCCAACTCCTTCACGCTGTCCACGATCAGCTTCCTCTTACGCTTCGCCTTGGTCTCCTTCACTGCACAGTCCGTAGGGAGACAGAGACAAATCCGCTCAGTAAACCACAATCGCTCTGAAGACACTATAATCAACAATTCAATCGTTTTCGTGATGGTGTTAGCTCTTTCTATCTGCTGCTAGTCTCTGATATTTGTTTCCTTCTGCCACCATGCCACCTGGAGTGGTACTATGTTAAAGATGTGATCTTGGGAAGGAAAGCCATCAAAAATGACCTGGAACTGTATTGGGAATTTAGACTGTAACACAAAATTACAGGGATCAAGAAATGTTGCTGCTGTCTCTTAAAACCAGCTGCATCACCTGTGATGTCAATCGGCTCCAGGGCGAAGGTTTCCTCCTCGTTGTGAACCAGGGTGGTCTGTTCCGTCTGGTCTGCCATGGCTGGGAGGGGCTTCGTTGGGCCTGAGTCTGGACTATCTGGGGCTCCCGCTAACAACACACAATCACAGCATGTTGGATACATGTTGGTAAGTGTATTGTAATTTCAACGGTATATATTATATTTAACTTATTGCAACATCAAACAACGTGGCTTGTTTTTTAAGTGGACCACTGCAGAGGTTATGTGCGGAACCGACCTGAGAGAGCATCAAAGTCGTCGTCGTCATCGACTCCGTGGTCCTGAGGCATCATCACGCTCTCTGCGATGGCAGGAGGGTCGTCGAAGATGCCGTCTCCGTCCTCGTTGCTCAGCAGCTTGTCCACTTCACAGAGAGGTGAGGTCGTTCAATTATTACCGATATTACTATTACTATTATTAAGATATTTTACTTTGATTGACAGTCCGTCTGACTGGTCAAATTTCAAATATACAGTACATGTAGACAAAAAGGGGCTATCATTCATAGCATTAAAAAAAACAAAATGTTTTTTAAAAAGGCTAACGTAAAGAATAACACACAAGAATTCAAGAGGATAGACAGGGTCAATTACAGAGATCTTAAAATGGAAATCAGATGAAAACTATAGGCATGCTCTCAATTATATGATGATTATCGATGTATTATATTATGCACGTTTTCCCATGACTTAAGTCTCAAACTATAGTGTTGCAGAAAGCTAACATTATTGCTCTCACTGTCTATGTGCCTAATATATTGACGGCATCTTACCAAGCATGCCTTCCTCGTTGCTCTCCATGGGATTGTCTCCGAAGTCGTCCTTGTACTGGTCATCGTACTCCAGATGGTTGGACTTGTCCGCCATCGCGTTAGCTCCACCCTCAGCCTCCAGCAGCAGGTTGGAAGCTGACACTCCCATGATGTCCACCTCGAACGCACTCTCCTCCCGCATCATCCCCCGGTCATCCATACCAAAGTCGGCTGCACTGACGGAAACGTGTGTGTTTTCACAGTGCGCAGAGTGGAATGTGGGCGAGTGGAGGAAGTTAATAAGTTGTCAACAAACAGAGAAAAGTACATCGAAGGGACGGTGTGTAGGATTTGGCGACATCTAGCGGCGAGGTTGCAGAATGCAACTAACTGAAACTTATCTCCTGTACCGAACGTGTAAGAGAACTATGGTGGCCTATACTGAGCCAGTGTCCCAGTGTTTGGTTTGTCCATTCTGGGCTACGGTAGAAACATGGCGGTGAAACGTAGCAGACTCCGTGGAGAGGACCTGCTCTCTATGTAGATACAAACGTCTCTTTCTAATGTAACGGAAACACGACAATACTTATTTTCAGGTGAATATAGACTAAATAAAACACACTTTTTAATATTATATTCCATATCTGCCAAAAGATCCCCCTAAAGGCGACACACTGGCCCTTTAAGTGTTCAAAAATGTGACTTAAAAAGATGCCTACCGAAGTCATTGTCCTGCAGCAGGTTGAGGTTGCCCACCTCCTCCCTCATAGTGATCTCCTCCACTCTGCTCTGGTTCAAGTTGAACTGCTGAGCAATGTCAATATCACTGTACAAAACACCCCACAGTCAGTTCAATATTCAACACGTATTTACTGCACTTTTCTTCAAATTATATATTTTTGCAAGCAGTGGAAAAAGATGAAATGTGATCCTAAAATATCTATCTATCACTATTCAATGCCTTCCAGCAGTTATTTTGTGATGAAGTGCTTGTAAATAATCAACTTTACAGGCAGAAAGAAAAGAGAAAATGAATTATATTAATGAATATCATTTTTAACTTTTGGGAGCTCTGATAGATTCTCAGCTAAAGGAAAATGTTGAAATCATTTTCCAGGACATTGGACTTTTTTCACTCATTTTCCATGTGTTTTCAATAACTGGAAAATTGGTCAAATTGTTTTCCAGGTTTTTCCAGGACGCAAAGAACCCTGTACCTCTATTTCGTCGACTACCTAATAAAGGCATATAAACTGAAAAAAGAAAATACACATTTTTAGTTTTGATCACCGCGTTTGGAACTAGTTCCTAGTGTGTCTCTACCTAATGCTCTCTCACTCTGGAGGACTCACTCTAGGTCCGGTAGTGGCTGGTCAAAGTCATGGAACTCCTCAGGCAGCGTGATAGCATTGTAGGCTGCTTCTCTGTTCTCCTCTGGAAGATCTACTACGCCTGAAATGGCACAATGTAGAGAAGAGAGTTACAGCGTGTGTGACATAACTCGTGTGGTTTTAAGAAAGATCTCAAGATTGGTGGAAAAGGACAGAAAATCAAGAAGAGGTGGACACAATTTTTAATGTCACCTATTTACAGTCATTTTTTTATAGGGGGAATGGTGAAAGAATTTACTGAATAATATAATTTTCAAGGGATATGCGAAATGCTTCAATCACTGCATGCACCAGAGGTAAGCATAGAATCAGTATCTGCTGAGGGTTGTAATTGACTTCTAAGCTGCATTCTGTCCCCAACCTGGTCGAAACGCCATCTTGATCTTGATGAAGGCCTCGTTACAATCTGCCAGCAGGTACTTGGCCTTCCTGTGGTAGATCCTCACCACCCCCAGCAGCAGATGCCCTGACGTCCGCAAAGCCATTTTCATCTGTAAAAATAAGGAGGAAAAGGTTTGTGCATGAATGATCTGTGACGACACTGTGAAATAAATCTGCAGCTTGTTTTATATATGTCCCATATAGTCCAAACTGCCTCTAATAGCGTCTGTCTTACAGTTGATAAAATGTTCTGATAATGAGACTAGGGCTGCAGATAAAGGTTATTTCAATTAATTTATCGATAGAATATTCAATCAAATGAACAGTTGTTGATCACATGTTACAAAGGCCCTAAATTATGTATAAAATATTGCCAATTTACAGGCACACAATTCAAAATATCTATATTCAGAATGATATGAAATTAAAGTAATCAAATGTGTTTATAATGTTTTGCATTTGTGAGATAATATAACCAACTGCTCTAATTTTCTGGGATTATTTTCTTCTCTCTCAGACAAAATGAATCCGTTTGTGCACTAGATGATACAAGACTGTGTTTATATGTGAAGCCGTAGGTTACAAGGAGCCTTCAAAGACATAACAGACACCGTTAGATGAGACTTATAACTGTGAATGTGACTGGTTGTAGATCAACACGGGTATCAAAAATAGTGAAGACCCTGAGAAAATGACCTTGGGCGAGATGATGCTCTCCACGCTGCTCTCCAGATTGCACTCGAACACGTGCGCCTTGGTCAGCTTCTTGTCCCAGTGGGCCGCCAGCCAGATTTTGGCCAGCGGCCCACGTTTGCTGAGAACAAAGTGGGCGTAAAACATCGCCTCGGCGCCTTCTCACCACAAGGGAAAGGGGATAGGGGATAGGGGGAGGCCTGGAGACAGGAAACAAAATACACAAAAAACACTTTACACAACAGGTAAACAAAGCACGACAGTGTGAAGGACACATTCATTGTGTGGTCTTAAAGCAAGCAGGCTCTTGAAGATGCAGAAATGGTTTGTGACAGCTCATAGCAGGGTGCAAGCTCATTAATTAAGACTTTTCTAAATGATTGCCTGGTATGGAAACTACTCCAATCAAGACCGCATAGCCCTGCGGATGTGGTGACTAATAATCAAACAACAATCAACTAATAGATGATGTGTTATTATAGATGAAAATAGTAGTTAAAGTTAAAATGGTTCCATCTCACCAGTAGAAACAGTAGTTGAAAGACTAAGTAATTAAGTAAGTAATGAGTAACAAGCCTAATAGGATTATCTTACTGCACATCATGTGTCTTTTTGTTTGTTTTTAGAAGAGTCTTTAACATTTTACTGATCACGTGGTTTTAACGTGGATGTGACTGTCAGGTAACGTGAGCCTGACCTGCAGCCCTGTGACGACTACGGTTACACCAAACACAGCTGTCACAACATTGACTCTTTTCTATCAGAAAGAGTCAGTAGCGTCACACACAGACAAGCCTCCAGACAGGCTTTCTTTGTCACAGTGAATGTCATTCAAAGGAGACGACACGTTAGTTACATTAAACCGCATTAACCCCCCACCCCCCGACCCCCCTTGTGTCACAACAGGTGATGATGCGGACAGCAGCAGTAGCCGTTAGCCGCTGTCAATCAGAACCCGAGCACCGCAGAGCCAGTGTGGTTGTTTGTTGTTGTTTTTTTGGACACCGACACGCTTCATAGAGAAATCTAACATGAACCGTAATGACTCACCGGTTAGCCGTTTCGTGCTTCTCTCCTTTTGCCGGCCGTGGTGCTGCTGCTGCGGGTGGTGGTGGTGGTGGATTTTTTTCCCCCACCCCTCCTCCGAATAAAACAAACAAGATGGCGTCCTCCCTCGCGTCCCCCCCTCAGAGTGGTGCTGATGCGGGAGAGAGAGAGGGAGAGGGATGCTGAGCTTTGCACCTGTGCGTCTTTTTTACCTCTGTACCCTCAGCGGTGGAGGACGTGCTGTATTCAGACCTTTTACTTCAGTGAAAGTACAAAAGTAGTCGCATCAAAATATACTTTGAGTACTAAAAGTAAAAGTAGGCTACTCATTAAGCAGAATGGCCCATTTCAGAGTAATATATATTGAACCTTCTGAGCTCTCTTGTTAATTTTGTTGTTTTTCAGATCATTCACTTACAAATATTAGAATCGGAAACTTTTTATTGCCAAGTACGTTACACATACAAGGAATTTGGCTTGGTGATTTTGGTGCGTATGTAAAACAGTGCAATATGACATCATTTAAAATACGAAAACTTACAATAAAATATGGTAAACAAACAAACAAATAAGAGTTTAAAAAAGATATAGCAATACCTCAGTACACTTCAAAAAAGACATCTGAGCAGATGTAAATGTAGCCTATAAATCTATCACATTATCAATAAGAAAAATAAGTGTGTATCTATACGTTCAAATATCTAGTTGGAAGTTAATCTGCACTTTTTCAAACACAAGAAATTGTGCATTCTTTTCCTTAACACGATGTATTAACATAATCCCAGCCGATCTTTTTAGATCTACTCACACAACAAACAATGATCTTGTTATATTTACTCTGTTCCAGTATCATTGTGAAGTGGGAGGAACCAAGGGAAGAAAGCCACGAGTAACACCATGAGTGGTGTGAGTTGTGTTGGACCAAGGGAGCACTTGCTCTTTCTGAATGGGTATTAGTGAGCAATGACACTTCACTTCATGCCCTCATGAAACGTACAATATTGTGGTAGTAATCATTTCAATGTAAAACATAACATAGACAGTAGGAGTGTGACCTGATGCATCATCAGCTCAAGTGACACTGATAGAAAGACTGCCTGAAGTTAATGGTAAACACTTGTTTTGCTGGATCCACATTAGAAACTTAAATTCACTTTACTTGCTAATTATATTATAATACAATAATGTATTAGCTTATAAAAAGTATTGCTTGATCTTCAGAACTTTAAGCAAAATGTTGCCTTAAAGTCAGCTTTGTCTTTTACTCGCACTTTATTTGACCTCCATTTTAAATCTTGCTTAAACTCGTTTTTCTTAAAAGTCTACTGCAAATATTGTGTTTGGCCTGAACACAATATCAGCTTTATCAGGCCAGATCGGACCCGACATCAGTTAGCTCAGCGTGGAGAACAGTAGTTTACTCATATGAGACAGAACCAGCTCAGCTGACAGAGGAGTGAGCCCGGCAGTCCCTTAGGCTGCTGGAGGAAACCCGCTAAAGAGCAGAGGAGACACAAATTGCTTTCTCCGCGTGTCCTCTGACAGAAGGTCTATGGGTCGAGGGCAGTTAAACTATGAGGCATTTCATGACTCTTTGATCACCTTGATCTCTCAGTGAACACCGGCTTATGCTATTAGATAAAATAGTCTCCATTTGGATGAATGTCAGCACAAGTTGCATAAATGTAAATACACACAAAAACAAATATTACATTAAAAAAAAAATATTGCAAGACTTTTGCAAAATTGTTGTGAAATCTGCACATTGGTGAAAGCGCCACCAGGAGGCAGCAAAGTTGGCTGAAAGGTAACACGACATTAAGACAACACACATGATCCCATCAGCACTGAATTAAGAAATGTCAGGTGTAAAATGGTAAAGGAAGCCCATGTAGCACTGCATGGCATTTTCTCCACTGAAAGGGCACCCTAGAGGGCACTTTGTTTTCTCTACCATAGGGGCATTGGTTTTTCAAACATGGGGGTGTCTAGGGCCCCGAACACCTCCCTGCAACCTAAAAGTAAAAAAAAGTACTAAAAGAAACATTGCCTCTGACTTAGACTCGCATAGCCAGAGCTATCTCTACACAGGCCAGCACTGGACAGCTCTGACCATAATACAGTGGAATGCAGAGCTATCTACCACCACCCACCCCACCACCTGAGGCCCAGTCTGTGTATCTGGCGGCGTGTTTGTCCCTGTCGTAGTTGCACCCTGTCGCCCTGCTTCCTTGACCTTCAAGACAGGCGGCCCAATCCCTCCAACCTCTTCTCACGCTCTACGGACCTCTGCACAAATGGAGTAATAGCTCACGTCTTATGGGCTCTGACAAGTGCGTTACTCTGTCTCTCTCCAACACGCTCATCCATCCGTCTTCACTGATTACTCTATGACAGAATTGCAAATAAGAGACATTTATTTGATGCTCAGTGTGTGGACTGAGAGTTTTTAAAGAGGGTGTTGGACATCACAAGTTCTCAACTCTCTCTCTCTCTCTCTCTCACTCTCTCTTTCTCTCTCTCTCTCGCTCTCTCTTTCTCTCTCTCTCTCTCGCTCTCTCATACACACGTACACTAACACACACACACACACACACTTCTCTTTGTTTCCTATGACATAGCACTTTAAAAGAGCAAAACAATACCTCACAGTGAAGAATCACTTTTGGGGGAAAAAGAAAAAACTGTGTGTGACGTCCCCTCCAAATGTGCCCACTCGTTCTTCACAGCCAGGCCCATAAGTCAGGGAGGAATATACACTAGAACTCTGTCTCATCTCTGAACAGAAGTCAGGGGGGAGGAACTGCTCACAGTTGCCAAAAAACATCCCACAAACCCCACAGGGAACAGACTTAACTTCCTGGCACAAAGAGCCTGGTTATATTTCACCGTAGGATGGCCTTTGTGCCTCTGAATCGGCTAACACTGTGGCTGTGTCTCCTACCTCGTCCAACCTGTCCGTCTCCTAAGCTGACAAGCAGGTCTCATTTAGGGAGAAGCCCTGAAAAAGTCCTCTGGGGGTTTGATGGATTTTGTGTGTACATGCAGGCACACACACACACACACACACACACACAGGTTTACACATGGGCACTTTGTCCAAATGAGAGCTCACTCACAACACGTTTCTCACACTAGAATTGTATGGGGGCGGGATAGACTGGGAAAAAAAGAGAGAAAAGGGGGGTGAAAGAGGGGGAGGGTGGAGTGGTGGTTGGAGGTGGGGGGGGGGGGGGCTCTTTTCAGTTCTTTTTGGAGGCAACAATAGTCTTTGTCCGAGTTCTTCAACCATTCTTATTAGGGTTACCCAAAGGAGGAGGAGGAAGAGGAGGAGGAGGAGATGGGGCATGCAGGCGCAGGGCAGTTTCTCCATAGTAACATTGACAAAACAAGCCAGTTCAACACCAGGCAGGCAAAAGGGATGATTGTAGCTGCTGAGCAGAAGCACACAGACTTGTGCTGCGGAATCCTGTTCACATAAGGAAAGGAGGAAGACCAGTCCGGAGAGGAGGAGATCTAGTGGAGTGCAAGATTTCCCAGAGTTTTTTGAGAAAGTGTATACCAGCCTGTCAGAGAAAGTGCTGGGAGGCAACACGTGAGACGGGAACACACTTATACTGCACCTGCACCTTCGTACCCTCCCAGCATGGACCGAGACAGTCACAGCGAGGACACTTTTTCCACCATGGTTCTGGAGAACATTAAAAACAAACTGATTCATGCCTTCAGGGCGACCGGAGAGTCCAGAGGAAATCCACAAGGCTCTGGCTCCACTGTCAGACCAGTCAGCATCGGCAGGAGTCACCAAGCCAACGAAGAGCTGCGGAGGGCGCAGATAGACGGAGCGATAACCTGGCTGAGGTCCGAACTGGTGAGTTCTCTGACAGATTTGACGTATTGTGCTGGTTCGCAACAGGCGTCGTGTCCAGAAATGTCTCCGATTGATCTGGTGATGGTGTCAGTTCATAAATGTAGAGACAATTTGGAGGAAAGTGCCAACACATTTTGTGTCTCGCCATCTGAACGTATACATTATAGCTTCAAACATGCTGATTCAGTTCTTTCATTGTTGTCTTGCAGCTGGAGATGCGCTCACAGGACCTCCAGCTGGCTCAGACACTGCTGGGGCTCAACACAGAGATCCAAAGACTGAGGAGGGAGAGTTTTGGAGGTTTGGAAGTAGAAGGGGATGATCAGCAGTAACTGGCCCCAGCAGAGAGCCCCTTCTCTGGGTGGAGAAGACCTAAGAGTGACTAAAGGTGGAAAAATGCCTTGGAACCAATGGCAGGCAAGGAAATGGTTGTAATGCAACTGAGCAGCAAAGATCAAATGCATTTGCTTGTGATAATTGGTAAAAAATGTGTCATGGTAATAATAGACACCAGTTGCACGTAAAGTAAGAGTGGGACAAAATGTGCGTTCTGTTCTGTGATGCTGGCATTGTTAATATTAGATGCTTTGTACTTATATAAAGTTGTATTAAAGAAACCTTTTTGTACACGTTTTGTTACTTTAGGTCAGAAAACAAGGCATTATGAATGTAAAAATGAAAAACACTTTTGTCCCATTGTTTTGTGATTTGACAAAAAAATTAAATTTGCACCATGAGTGGTTTCATATCTTTATTGTGCTGGAATACTGCACGGCATACGGTACAGTATCTGTTTAACATAGAGCTAGAAGTTCAGGTATGGTTGTTAACTCCCAAAAAAATTCTAGTTTATTCCTTTCACAAATACCTTCTATACACAAACAATCTGACACCAGTTATCTTTTAAAACATAGATTTACATATTGGTTCGCTGTACTAGCTTATGTATCCTAATAATACTTTCTCAAATAGATATTCACAAATACATGGAACAATGTCACTGTCAACAAAATGCTTCATCGCTGCATGTGGGCAATAACAATGCAATGAACCCGCTGCTGCATTTAATCCATTGTGCATGCAGTTGCATGTCGTTAAAAGGTCAGCGAGCTTCCAGCACTTACACATTCATAAAATCAATACATATAAACCCGCAAATTCATAACTCAACATCTGTATAGATTCAGCTCTGATCTGAATCACCGGCTAATGTTTGTTTACATAGAGAGGACATGTTTCTCTCACATTCAATTCTAACCAAAGACAGCAAAGATTGCCTTTAAGTCAATGTTTAATACAGGACTTATAGTATCCTCTGTCACACAGATCTTGTACTAACTTAAAGGAATAGCTGGGCATTTAAAAAAAAACTCAATTTCACTTTCTGAGATTTAGATGAGACGATCGATACCACTCTTGACTACCTGTCCATAAAATATGGAGCTGCAGCCACCAGTCGGTTAGCTTTGCTTAGGTTAGCTTAGCATTAAGACTAAATATGGGGGGGAGAAAGCGTTTCCCTGGCTCTGTCCCGAGTCAATAAAATCCATCTACTAGCACCTCTAAAGCTGACCAATTAACGCATTTGTATCTTATTTGTTTAATCTGTACAAAAACTGAAGTTGACATTCGTACAGAGTCAAGCTAGCTGCTCCCTCTGTTTCCAGTCTTTATGCTAAGCAAAGCTAGCCAAATGCTGGATGCATAACTCTTAGCAGGTTATTAGCAGGTTAGCAGGTTATTCATTGTCATTGTACAACAGGGTTGTGCAGCAAAATGCAGTATAGTCCCATTTTGCTCCATAAGAAAAACACAAAAAACAAAGCTACATTATATGTAAGGTGGAGGATGAATTACGGAGTCTCCCAGCCTGAGGAAAGAAGCTGCTCTTAAATCCGGTGGTGCTCCAGCAGCTAGACAGCAGCATGGCGAGTGAGATAGGACTTTAATTTAGACTGGACACTACAGACTTTTTAGGTGTATAATTGTATTTCCAAAAACAGTTCATAGCTTTCTGTCAGAAATTGATGTGTTTTACTTCACAATGTCATATTTTAGTTATGAAAACAGAATCAAATAAGCTAAAGAAGCCATTAGAGTGACCTATATCTCTTTCCTCTTCCTTTCCTCAACTCCACTCATCCTCCTGTCGGACTTCTCTCTAGAAAAACAAAATACAGGGAGGGGGGGGTTTTATGGTGGGAAACTGCAAATATCTATCTTGCTCCACCTTTCGACTGCCTTAGAGGATATGAGGAAGTTGAGGAGAGAGTTGAAGTTCTTCTAATAGTTAGAATTTTCATGGTACAGAGCTCCTCCGGTTGAAGGACCTCTTCGATAAAACCTTTGTGTAAAGGGTCGGAGTCGTCTTCAGGCAGGAAATGGAGAAGCCCACCTCCCCTGAGCCGAAGTAGACGCTGCCACTTCCTCTTTCGCTCTCAGAGTCCCAATAGCTGCCCTCCCCTTCCTCCTCCTCCTCCTCTCCCTCCTCATCTGTTTCTTCATCTTGCTCCTCCTCAGACAACTCCTGCTTGAGCTCCTGGATGCCGGAGTGAAGCTCCATCAGCTGCCGGATCAGAGCTTGGTCCTGGGAACGCATCTCCATCTACACATCGGAGAAAAAACAAAAGCATGTTTAGTTTTTTCTTTTATGCATTTTAGATATGTTGATTGCTGGACAGAGAGGAAAACAAACAGGCCCAAATATCATTTCATAAAGGAAAGAAATCATCAGTAAAGAACTCATAAAGAAACTTCACAGTTTCTGCATTTTCCTGATCAAGCTGAGCGGGTTAATGCTCAGTGTGACACCACAGCCATTTCATTCGAGCGTTGCCTTCTTTCAAATGCAAATGGCATTCTCTTTCTTCCCTCTTTTTTCTTCAGAGGCTGTCTAATTGCCGGGCATTGTAAAATAAGATATTCAGAATTCCACCAACTTCAGAGTCCAAGTTTGTCGTAAGGAGTGAGGAATGTCCCAAACAAAAAAAAGAACCTTCTGGATCCGATCTGCATTTCTTTTCTCTGTTAATTACAGCACCAGGTTGAGACCGGACTCCGACTGAAAGATGCCTTTGTCGAGGAGCAAAGAGAGAAGACATGGGAACTTTTTTTTTTCCGCCAGCCCTTTTCAAATAATGTGCTGGACACTGTGTGTATGCGTGTGGTGTGTCTGCATCGGCCTGTGCGCCTTTTTTCTGTTCCACTGCACACTACCCTGAGAAAAACGTCTAAATCAGGAGGTTTGTATGTGGATTAACACCTTCCATCTTTCTTGCTCTAACAAAATGTCTTTCTCTAAAGGAAAACATGGACACAGAACCTTTGATTTGATTCGAGGGGATGGATAGAGGTTATCTCTAATTGGGCTCAAACACAGCCCCAGTCTAATCACATTGTGAACACCAGACAGAGAAGTTGGATCTTTCACACAAGTGACCGAATCCTTTTTGGTGTGTCTTTTAAAAATAAGACAAAAAAAAGTATCTATGGACAGAATACTTTTGCTTTCACTTCTGAATGATTAAGTAGAACAAAATAAAAAAATGTTTACCAATAGAGATGATTCGTTGTTTTGAGATGTTATTCCCACACAGTCAAAAATGATTCAGGCTTCAAAAACAGGATAAATATATATATATTTTTCCCAACTTGGATATGCAAAATTATTAATAAGACTTGATAGAAATGGGGCCTCATTTTTATTGGCAGAACTGATAAACATCTCTGAATGTACAAGAGCTTGCTGCATTTTATCCTGATTTGATCAAATACAGTCTTAAGTTTAGTGCTCAGAAACAAATTCTGAAAAGAAAATTGCAGATGGACATCACGTGATGTGATAACAAAAAAGTCGAGAACAGCTACTTTATTAACCTTGAGGTGGTATATTTGGTCAACGACTGTTTCCGCAGTCAAGAATTAACTTTGAAACTCTAGTTTTAAGCCAGCATGGACATTAAAATGCTCAGAAAAACTGTAAATTTGTACAGATATGTTTCCATTGTGACTCCGGCTGCAGGTGAAGATCATGTGATATGATTCGAAAGCTTGAGAACAGCTATACTGAATGGACCTTGAGCTTCATCCTGGATGTTAAAGGTCTAAATGATTGCCTTACTCACATAACAACCGACAAGAAACACTATTTCAATAAGCTCTGGGTCTTTGTCATACAGAGAATCCTAAACAGTCCTTTAAGATGAGTCAAATTCAGGTGTTGTCATTCATTGCCGTTACACAGCAGGGTCTGATTAAACCAAGCAGAAGGCCTCCGTTTTTACTGGCTGTGTAGTCGGGCTCCTGCTCAGACACGTGGTTTCTCCTCCTCTGTGAGCTGAGGGCACTCGGTTACCATGACGAGCTGTCTGGGCGAATGCACTAAATACCAAGTGATATATTAGGCCGTGACAATGGGCCTTACACAGTCGCTCACAGAGGTGCAAACAGACACACACACACTTGGACACACACACAGCCTCTTTAAAATGGGTTGACATTGTAACAACATGACCTACATGCATCTCAGGAACAAAAGGGCAATAACTTCCCACACAAAAGCATACGGAAGGATCCGGGAGGTCATTTTGTTGTCGTGACGGATGGCTAGACCTTTGGCCAAAACCACAGTGTAAAAAATCTACTATTCGTAACTCTTGTTGCCTGTGGCTACATTTGACAACTTTGAGATAATTCTAAATGCTAAAACACAGCATAACATTTGCACAAGTAGAGAAAAGCTGACTCGCTAATGTTATGCTGAAAAGTTACTGAAAGGTTATGCGTCTATCAGTGTGACTCCCCCTATACCCTCACCATGCAGTGAACGACGTTAACATTGACTTAATGGCCTGACTACAAGGGCCTTTAGTGCGCAGCAATATCGAGCTAAAGTTTGCTAATATTAGCTAGAATTAGCCACCATTAACTTTTTTGTATCTCATGTGCACAACATGGTTATTTTAAACCACAGACTCTCTGGTTCCTTCTTATCCGTCTACATACGTGAAAAAATCGAAATCAATATAAACTGCGGTTTTCTACAGACATTGGTCCCCAAGATTAGAACAGAACTTTGCATAAAAGCTTTTATATACGCTGCCTCAGAGCTTATTACTATGGGGGACTTGAAGTCCATTTGGTCAGTGTGATTGCTCTTAAACATTTTAATGAATTGTTTTAAAACTGACTTGTTTTAAGCGTTATAACAATTTTCTTCATTGCATATTAACTGGATATTTGAACCTATTCAATTGAATTTGTCTGTTTGTATTTTCCTCTGTTTATTGTTGTAACAATGTTCATGATGGCATCTTGGCTAGGTCACTGTTGAAAAAGAGATTTTTATCTTTCTAGTTTTGTTGGGACTTTATCATTCTTATTCGTACATGCACAACTCCAACATGACATGTGTGGGTATGCAGGGGCTTTGATCTATAACAATGAATCATACCTGCATCATATTTCTTAATCTAATCAAATATCTTGTACGTAAAATCAAAGTACAATAGCCGTTTAATACATGTAGTGACATACAAAGTACACAATCTAGGTATCTAAGTATAAAGTAGCATAAATACTTCTCAGATACACTTCAAAATTTTGTCCAGTACTTGAGTACATTTACAACTGAAAATGGACTTCATGTAGAAAGAAGAGTGAGACTTCATCAGAGCTCCAATCTTACCAGTTCCCTTCGCAGCCATGCCAGCGCGCTCTCTATGTCCAGTTTTCTGCCTTCCTCTCCAGCTGTGCACCCGGTCCTGCTCCGAGGATCCCTGCGTGCACTCTGTCCTGCCGGTTTGCAGTCGTCAAAGGTGGAGGTCTTGCAGGAGAAGTCCCGCAGTCTGTTCAAGACCACCTCCATCATGTCAGGTCAGCGATCTCGTTCTGGACCCTTGGCTGTGTCCTGTATGTTCTCGGCTCTTCAGTGCAGATGCAGCCTCGTCTGGTCTCTCTTTCTCTTCTGGATCCCTCGCAGTTCTGATGACTTATGAGGGACTCACACTCCCCCCCCCCCCTTCGCTTAGCAGTGTGGAGTTTGAATGTTGACGGAGCAGGTCTGACGTCAGTGCATTGTCCAGATGCCTGACCTGGAGTTGTTTACCACTTTTTACACACACACACACACACACACACGGTTCATTAGGATGGAGAGGAGGCGGACGGTTGCCATGGGCGACAACAGTTGCCTATCTTTAAAAATACTTGCAGAGGATGCAGGGAGGACAGAATGTGTGCACACACACACACAGGGCTTTAGTGTATAGGGCCCTCGTGATCTGGTGAGTGGCTCGTTGCAGGGTCAGGAGCTTAAGAACAGTGTGAACAGCCATGTGTAACTAACCCCTTCTTGTGCCATTTTACCCTCACTCTGCAGGCCCTAGCAACACCATCTATTCACACACATACACACACACACACACACACACCTTGGCGAACCAAACACAGGACCACTTTGTGGACTCCACAGACGGTATTGACCGAAATAGCCACATTGACACTATTTTTAGAGTCGAAACTGACTCCACTTTTAGACCTCTTCAAGAAAACCAACGTCACTTTCAAAAGGAATAAAAAACAAGCTGCCTTTTAGTCTCATTGTGCAAATTGTGTCATGTTCTTAATGCGGCCTCCAAAGACACTGAAGAACCTTATATGAGCTGTGACGTCAACAGTTGCTTCATGAATGAGTATAATTGACAATTATGTTAAATGCCTTATTGTTCACCTTTTATTCTTTGTTTGTATCACTATTGATATTAAATGAAATGCTAGACTGTGTGTTTAGGGATGGGACAGGGAATCATCCTCATCCACCTGAGGTATCACAAGTATTTTTTTATCTTGTAAAAACCAAATGATACAACAAATACATTTTGACAATAATGTCTTTGTCAAAGTTCCCCCCCACTTTTCTTTACTGCTGACGGTGGACAACTGTGCGGCAGACACTGCATAACAGAGAAGACTTCATATTTAATCTCATACACAAAACACAGCACGTGTTGCTGGTGTGATCGTGACAGTTTTGGAAGAAGTACTCAGATCGTTTTACTGAAGTACAAATAGCAATACCACAGAAATACTCCTGCACTCAAAATTCCACCTAAGTTAAAGTACAAAAGTATTGGCATCAAAATATACTTAAAGTACCAAAAGTAAAAGTACTCACTGCGCAGAGTGGCCCATTTCAATATTTAGATTATTGGATTGTTATTATTATTGATGGATATGTTCATCACTTGAATATCGCAGCTGGTAAAGGTGCTTATTTTTAGTTACTTAAAGTACTGCTGGATAGCTTGTGAATTTCCCTCTGAGGATCAGGACAAATAATCTTAACCTACAACAATACATCATCATCATCATCATCATTTGTTTGTTTGTAATATTCTGTTTTATGTATTGCTGTGAATAGGCAAAGTAACTAGTGACTAAAATATATGCAGTGGCGTGAAAAGTACGATTTTGTCCTGTGAAATGTCGTGAAAATTGAGATACTCAAGTAAAGTACAAGTACTACAGAATTGTCCTCACTTGATATGTACTTAGCAACATTCCACCACTGGATGGAGGAGACAATACCAAAATGATAGAGAAATATTTTGGTCCAAAAACAACCACTCAAATATACAAATAGAAATATATAAATGAGAAATAATCATAATAACACAACAATCATCATTATTAACATCCTGGGTTTTAAAAGCCTTCCCCCTTCTCATGACTGGTGTGTTTTACATGGGACCGCAAACACTTGCTGAACATGGCTCATTGTCGACACCATGTGGTGTATTTTAGGAGGCAAACATTAACAACTGGTGGTTTTCTTTCACGGCTGCAGAGATTATCAATCCGTCCAGTGTACAGGATAAGTGTGTTGCGGGTTTTCATACAGCCGATAAGCTTGGGAAACATTACAATGAATTAATTGTAAGACTGTTTTGCAACTTTGCTTTAAAACCTTGATGTGAGACCGAGAGCATCATCTCAACACTGCTGCTATGGTTCTTTAAAATGAAATTAAATACAAAACGTCTCCTCCAGACGCGTATTCAAAACATAGAAATGATAAACTGCTTTGAAAAATAATATGTGTCTGATGTTATTTTCTATAAAAAATAAGTTGAATTTCCAAGAAAATAAAAAAATCAACAATCTAGTAATACCATTTAAAAAGTGAAACAGTTGGCCCACAAGATGTCTCCGACTTCAGCGAAAAGTTAAAAAAAAAAACGTTTGCGCGCGCACATTTCTGAGTGAAGGTGGACTTTAATCGCTGCATCAATCAAGGAGCCCAACATAAAAACGCCTTTTCTACTCCACGTGATCAAAACGTGTATCCTAAATTCCCAAAAGACAACTTTAGACATATGGGAGCAGTTGTTTCACAGCTTTAGGCAAACTTCTCGATTCAAAAAAACAAACATACAAAATAACGGCATTAACCTGAGATGAGGAAGCCTGGATGGAGACACGCGCGCGGCCCTTAGTTTGATTGCATAATCGCAGAGTTCCGGCTGCTCAAGGAGGGTGGGCGGGTCCAGAATGAGTTCTAGCCGGCTGAACAACCAAACACCCCCCCCCTGATTGAGATGATGAGTGCACACTCGAACTTTTACTTAAAAGCTGAATTTATCGTTCACTTTTAGCGCTACATATAAGAGAATATGACATTGCATACAAACCAACCTTTATAGAGAGTGGGTGTCTTTTATTGAACTTTAACATCTCGACTTTTAATCAGCGAAGGCTCTTTTTCGTCTCGAAGCGCTCCGCAGGCGGCGATGCATTTGCACACGGTGCGTGTCCCCAGTAGCGATCACATGGCTGTCCGCATCGCGTGTGTTTGAACCCCGGCCAGTCGGTCAGGATATCAGAGCTGCTGGTGAGCGTTCATCGAGAGGAGACAACGCAACTTTAAGAGCACCTCGACAATAAATAGATATTACGTTTAGATGAACACAACTGTAGCTTTTCTTGGACGTATTTGTAAGTCACTTTTGAATTTGGACTTTTTTTTTGGAGCATGTTTTTATTTTAGTCTTGTCACTTTTGAGGGATTTCTTTAAATTAGTTGTTCTCCAAGAAGCCAATCATGTTCAAAAAGAAGAATCCAGAAAGACTGAGACTGGTGTCAGACTTGAAGAACTCGTATAACGGTTTGGGAAGGTAAACTTTTATTCATTCATTTGCACTAAATTGGAATAAAATTGTCCGTTGGCCAATGCTTTCTTATATAGGCTGTGCGTTAATCTCAAACTGTTCAGTGACTTTTAGCGACACAGATCTCATAGAAAGTGTATCAAACTTTTGTCGAATATTTAAAAAAAAATTCCGTCGGCCTACATGCAGTTGTGCTGTTGGCACTGTCTTTGCCCACGTTCCCTTGTTTATGAACTGGGCTACTTTTTTTTTTTCCACACGGGGCCAGTCTGCTGGTCTGAGAAGCAGTGCGCAAAACACAGTCACTGGCGCAGAAGTGGACTTCTTGCATCCCTGATGGAAATGGGAGGTGCACTGAAGCTTATCACCTCTAGGCTATTCCCTGTGGTATTGATTTTAAGTAATATTTAAATATGTGTATATCGTAACAGGATGTTTTGTCCCTCAACAGAAATAAAGGATGATCCTAACAATTACTTCGTTATTAGATAAACCCAGTTTATCTGCTCATTTTCTCAGGTTGCATTCAGCTGATCATGAAGTTGGTTCTTGTTGGTGCTGCTGGTGATAGCACACTGATTTCACTTTGGCTGAGCATTTCAAATTGTTTCCTCAGTGCTGTTTAAACAACTAAGTAGACTAACTCTAATGTCGTTTGAGTAAAACAAACCTATGATTTTTTTTTTTTAATCCACTCTTAAAGCGTTTTTGTTTTCAAATAATCTGATCTACAGTATGTATCTGGACACTTGTAAACACAACAAATTAGCTGCAGTATGACAAAAAGGCTACGCGTGTGTAGTGCCCCCCCCCCCGACCCAAAATAAAGGGCAAAATAGAAGCTGTCGACTCTTCTCTCCCTTCCTGTTACTCCAGTGTGAATGGCATTTTACCTTCTCGGCCTCACCTACCTGCTATGTCTAGGGTGAGCTAAACCAAGCAAGCATCCAAATCACAGAATAATGAACCTAACATTAATCTCCAAGTGACATCTCAGTCTATCTATAAGAACACCAGATATTTTTAATTTACAGCAGAGCTTCCCTATCTTCCTACATCTTAACAGAGCCCAGTCCCTTACGAGAGGACATTATTAGTAAGCAAACCTGTTGGCACTTTCCTTGATTGAGCTACTGAGCAGCTGATCCACCACAACATCCCAAACGCAACAGAAACAACAAACCCTATGAACCCCCAAAAACAAAGAAACTAGACATGCTTGTATCATTTGTACAACTTAATGGGAAAAAAGTGTCAAATAAACTGAAACATTGGACTGAAATGAATATTTAAGCAGACATAAAAACACCGTTAATGTTGGGGAACAGGGCCGAGTGAAAAGGAGAACGACCGTGTTTTCACAACATGATTGGGTTAAACATAACTGGACGAACATAATATTTATTGCCAACAAATTTGACAATCAATAAACTCATTTATAAAACAATAATGCAAAACATTCTCTTGTTCTTTATCATAGGAAATTGAATGAATTTGGATTTTGTTGCGCTCTAAACAAATGTTAAATAGCCACATTCACAGAGAAGTTATCTTCTGTTTGTTCTGATTTATTTATTTATTTATTTATTTATTTTAATGTTCGTTCCAGTGTGCCCAACCAGACGGCCTTCCAGGTAGACGCCACTGGTGGCATCAAGCATTGCCACGACAACAGCCACGCGGAGGAGGATCGTGACCGAGAGAAGAAAGTGGCCAGGAGGAGGTTGTACGTGGTCTCTGTCATCTGCCTGGTTTTCATGGTTGGTGAAATCGTCGGTGAGTCCTTCTGCTTGTCTCGCTGTTCTGTCGTGTCAATCGCCTTGGTTTAAAAACTTGGTAAAAACTGGATTTAGAGCTTCATCTGCAGGACATGCAACACTTTTAGCCAACTGGGATGACGTGGCAATAAAGTATTGAATTAGATTGAGTTTAATCAGGTGTTTAACTGTTTCTGTTTTACGGCTTGGTTACACCAACAAGGATTCATTTTGTTTAAACTCGCTTTAATCACGGTTTAACTATAAATCATGATGCACCAAACTTTAACACTATCTTAAAAGTAAGTCGGATTACATTTAAACCTCTCTTTAAACGTGAGATTAGTTTTTACTCTCACCCTGGATAAAATTCAATTATTTTGCACCAAAACTTTAATCTCCAACTTAAAATGTGATCCATGTATTGACTTTAAATTTACACTTGAGGCTTAACGTTTAAACTGGCTGACGTTTTTGTAATGCTTAAGGCAAAACAATCAAGTTTTGCTCAACTCAAGAACTATTTAAGATTAAATGTAAAGATGTTTCACTCGTTCACATACATCTCACTAATTCGCCTTTTCCTTTACTCTTGAATGTTTAGTATTTTCCTCCGTCTTCATCTCCTTTCACTTCGCCTGCTTATCTACTCTTCCATATACTTCTTTATTTCTTCTAAAGTTTGGTACAGCCGTTCACAGTTCCTCGATTATGAATCCTATGAAACTATCAAGTTCAAATTTGTGTCATCAATTATTGAATGGATTGTCATGAAATTTGGACATTCATGTTCGCCTCATGAGGAGTTGTAAAAACTTCGGGGGTCCTTTAGCTTTCCATATAGCGCTAAGATTTGTGCAATTTTTGGTTTATTTAATTAAACCAACGTTAATTCAATTATTAAATTCTTGTGGCTTATTCAGGTCAAACTGTCCTCCTGTCTCTCTTTGGTTCTTTTTTTCCACACTAGTATCAATCAAGCATTTCAGCAGTGCAATAGCCTGATATTTATATTGATTTATTGCCTGTCCTTCTGAAGGTGGGTATTTAGCAGGCAGTCTTGCGGTGATGACAGATGCTGCCCACCTGCTTGCAGACTTCATCAGCTTCCTCATCAGCCTGTTATCCCTCTGGCTCTCCTCCAGACCTGCCACACACAAGCTCAGCTACGGCTGGCATCGCGCAGGTACGTCGATCCATCTGTCCGTTTCAAATCCACAAACAGCCGAGATTGGAACTGAATTATAAGTTTAACTCATCTATACTGATTTTGTCAACAGAAGAGAGCATCAATACGTTTTACTTTCAATACGTTTGTTTCCCCGTCTGAAATGGCTTTCTGATGGCAAGATAAAACGGTGAAAGTATTCTAAATATATCGTAAACTAAAAATGATTTAGTTTTTCTGATGGAGGCGGTACACTCACCTGAAAGGTGACGTCATTCCGTTAATTTCAGGCAGACCTTAAAATGTGTAACTTTAAGATAAATTGTAAATATTGACCATGAATGTTACTGATAAGACACTTATTTTAAACGGTTAACAGCTCGGCAGTACATAGCGCAGCCACTAGTGTCTCCATTTATAAGCAAACATAATATTATGGCTATCGGGTTGTCATATTGCTTAGACTCAGAGCTGTAATGCATTCACTTTTTCATTGTCCATCAGTTTTTTGTCCTTCGGTCAAAATCTGACCAGAACATCTGTAATTAGAGCTGGACCGATAAGTAGTCTACCTCTACACTTAAACGGCATGTGTACAGTCTTGTCACTTCATTTCACTTCAATATTAAGCAATTTTGAAGTTCTTCTTTGTGTTATTTGGAGTTGAAAATTCTGTTATCTGGAGCAGCTTTCAGTCAGTATTTTACCACGACTCTTGTGATATTTCTCCTGATTTATTTTCCTCCTCATTTGTTCTCCCCTGCAGAGATTCTGGGTTCTCTGCTGTCAGTTTTCACCATCTGGCTGGTAACAGGAGTGTTGGTTTACCTGGCTGTGGAGCGTCTCATCAACAATGACTTCACCATCGAGGGCACTATCATGCTCATTACCTCTGGTTGTGCTTTGTTGGCTAATATTCTGTGAGTACACACTCGGTTCTCATTTATACTGCTTTTATCGGCGCGCAGTGCGTCTTTGAATATTCCCGATTTGATTAAAGCCAATACAGACAGGAGGGCAATACCATATCTACTTTGAGGGACTCTTGAAAAAGTCTGTGTTGTAGTATGTTGTACTTGGAGCTGATTAGATTCATACTTTGAAAATATTTTGTTCCTACTCTCAAAAGCATGGCCCTCATCCTTCACCAGTCCGGCCACGGCCACAGCCACGCGGGTCTCGGCTCACACGGCCACAGCCACAAGAAAGGGAACGAGCACAATCAAGTTTTAAACCACACAAACCAGAGAGATGACCAGGCAGACGCCGAGCAAAACAGGGCTGCTAACGGTAAGTTCCTCGTAAAAAATCCTATTTGAGAAGAAAGTGACGAAATAAGGAATAATGTTGTCCATGAAACAATGAAATACTAGAAAAAGCCATTTCTGAAGAAGTGTCGGTGTGAATGCTGGATGAAAAGCTGACGCTACGCTGAATTGCTGGCTTTAGAATATGAAAAATACCAATGTATGAAAGACATGGAATATCTCAAGGTCTGTTGAAAGGCTGATGCCACGTTAAATTCCCGGCTTTCAAAGTTGAATAATGCCAATAAAATATAAAGGATGTAGACTTTATCAAGGTCTGTTGAAAAACTGATGCTACGCTGAACTGCTGGCTTAAAAGCCTCTCATCCTGAGCTTCCTCTCATACCCCTGCTTCTCAGACAAAAACCTGTACTAGTGCTGAAATATTTTCCGTAAGGATTTGGGAGCCCTTGATTAACACTTAATTTGTGTGTGTTGTGTCAAAAATATGAGACTGGAAGCAGATTAGATAACTGAAACGTATTTTGTCCTCCAGAAAGGTTTTGTGGAGGCAGTTGGTTAAGAGTTCCTGTCACTTTGAGGCTCCTGTAGCCAGATGTGCAAGTCCGCTTGCTAGCGACATTATTTCATTATACGTATGTGGAACATTTTAAAGATTGAATGGGGTTTCTGTGTGAATGTATGAATGAGTAGATAGCAGTTTAAAATGCATCTGAATGGGGAACATTTTGCACAAAACATTGAATATATCTTGAGTGTGAAAAGTATGTATGACAGAAGTTACATCTTTTACGCATTGAGGTGAACATTTTGATGTTTGAATGAATATTTCTACATTAAATAAAAAAAGTGTAAGGAGTGCCAAAAAGGGGTTTTGGAGGAATAATGAAAATGCTTCCAGCCTTCACACTAATTCATTGTATAATCTCCCAAGCACAGTATTCTGTAGTATAACTGCACCGTTACTGAACTACTTCTTTTCAGGAGGGAGGGCTCTGCAGGACAACGCCAGTGTGCGAGCGGCCTTTGTCCATGTGTTGGGAGATCTTCTCCAGAGCGTCAGCGTGTTTCTCAGCGCCATCATTATCTTCTTCAAGGTCAGGATTCTCTCTAGGCAGCGTGAAACTTCAACCCATGAGGGGAAGAGAGGCGTGTAGAGTAGGTGTGAAATGCATAGACATTGTGAAATTGGGTCAACAGACTATAAGAGAGGTATAACTTTCGTCCTTTGTAATTGTTACGATTATTTTAGAAAATTTGAAATGTAATTCATCATTTTCTGGTGTGCTTGGTTTGTTATTGCAACAGAGTGCAAATCAGCAGCATACACCATTGTTCAGCAAAGTTTTCTCAGTTTTTTTAATTTTTTTTATTCATTTTGGCAGATTTTATATATAACCATTTCCTTTCCAATAAAGCAATAAGCAATCTAATTAGACATTTTACTGCATCACTTGGCCAATGCATTAACTGCCAGAAATCAATCAATGAAGTTAATTGTAAAAGTTTGCAATTCAAGCTTTTTATTTTGGTCAGTGTCCTGCGTCCCTTAAGCCTCATAACTATTACTGAAAAAATACTTTAAACTACTTCAGCTTAAACCTTTGATGCCTTGGCCAAGATACAATATATTGTCTGTGTGATTTGTTTCTTTCAGCCAGAATATAAGATCGCTGACCCCATCTGCACCTTCCTGTTCTCCATATTTGTCTTGTGCACCACCATCACCATCTTGAGGGATATTCTTCTTGTCCTGATGAATGGTGAGGCTCTCGTTCTCTGGTCCAAAAACAACAACGACATACAGAGTTTTCTAGCTCTCTTTCCTCATTGCTCCTCATCATTTCACTAAGCCGTGCATCTTCCTGACTCAGGCACTCCTGCGGGGGTGAAGTACGGTGAGGTGCGGGATGGTCTTCTAGCCGTGAAGGGGGTGAAGGCGGTCCACAACCTTCACATCTGGGCCCTCACCATGAACCAGACTATACTGACTGCACACGTAGCCATAGGTGAGATGAAACTGCCAGAGTCCAACTTTTACGCATCAATTTATGATGGAAATGTCTTAATTTATGTGAAGGAGAACACTAAGTTCAGGCGTCGGGTGACAAATTCAAATAATAAAAATGATTAGGCATTAAGGCTCTCAGGCATTTTTTTATGCTTTCAAATATCATTCAATATATATGAAAGTAACCAGTAATGCTGTCGATGAAGGAAGTGGAGTAAAAAGTTTGTTTTTACAATATTATTTATATTCGAGTAGAAATAGAAAGTAGCAGAAATACTCAAGTAGAACAAGTATTTCCAAGTTGCACTTACAGTGGGGCAAAAAAGTATTTAGTCAGCCACCAATTGTGCAAGTTCTCCCACTTAAAAAGATGAGAGATGCCTGTAATTTTCATCATAGGTATACTTCAACTATGAGAGACAGAATGGGGGGAAAGAATCCAGGAAATCACATTGTAGGATTTTTAATGAATTAATTGGTAAATTCCTTGGTAAAATAAGTATTTGGTCACCTACAAACAAGCAAGATTTCTGGCTCTCACAGACCTGTAACTTCTTCTTTAAGAGGCTCCTCTGTCCTCCACTCGTTACCTGTATTAATGGCACCTGTTTGAACTTGTTATCAGTATAAAAGACACCTGTCCACAACCTCAAACAGTCACACTCCAAACTCCACTATGGCCAAGACCAAAGAGCTGTCAAAGGACACCAGAAACAAAATTGTAGACCTGCACCAGGCTGGGAAGACTGAATCTGCAATAGGTAAGCAGCTTGGTGTGAAGAATTCAACTGTGGGAGCAATTATTAGAAAATGGAAGACGTACAAGACCACTGATAGTCTCCCTCGATCTGGGGCTCCACGCAAGATCTCACCCCGTGGGGTCAAAATGATCACAAGAACGGTGAACAAAAATCCCAGAACCACACGGGGGGGACCTAGTGAATGACCTGCAGAGAGCTGGGACCAAAGTAACAAAGGCTACCATCAGTAACACACTACGCCGCCAGGGACTCAAATCCTGCAGTGCCAGACGTGTCCCCCTGCTTAAGCCAGTACATGTCCAGGCTCGTCTGAAGTTTGCTAGAGAGCAGTTGGATGATCCAGAAGAGGATTGGGAGAATGTCATATGGTCAGATGAAACCAAAATAGAACTTTTTGGTAAAAACTCAACTCGTCGTGTTTGGAGGAGAAAGAATGCCGAGTTGCATCCAAAGAACACCATACCTACTGTGAAGCATGGGGGTGGAAACATCATGCTTTGGGGCTGTTTTTCTGCAAGGGGACCAGGACGACTGATCCGTGTAAAGGAAAGAATGAATGGGGCCATGTATCGTGAGATTTTGAGTGGAAACCTCCTTCCATCAGCAAGGGCATTGAAGATGAAACGTGGCTGGGTCTTTCAGCATGACAATGATCCCAAACACACCGCCCGGGCAACGAAGGAGTGGCTTCGTAAGAAGCATTTCAAGGTCCTGGAGTGGCCTAGCCAGTCTCCAGATCTCAACCCCATAGAAAATCTGTGGAGGGAGTTGAAAGTCCGTGTTGCCCAGCGACAGCCCCAAAACATCACTGCTCTAGAGGAGATCTGCATGGAGGAATGGGCCAAAATACCAACAACAGTGTGTGAAAAGCTTGTGAAGACTTACAGAAAACGTTTGACCTCTGTCATTGCCAACAAAGGGTATATAACAAAGTATTGAGATGAACTTTTGTTATTGACCAAATACTTATTTTCCACCATAATTTGCAAATAAATTCTTTAAAAATTAAAAAAGATTCTTTCCCCCCATTCTGTCTCATAGTTGAAGTGTACCTATGATAAATTACAGGCATCTCTCATCTTTTTAAGTGGGAGAACTTGCACAATTGGTGGCTGACTAAATACTTTTTTGCCCCACTGTAAATGCAGTACTTGAGCAAAAGTACTTAGTTACTTTCCACGACTGGTAACCATATAGTGTATGAATGAGTATTTCGTCCTCAATGGCCTGCCACTGGGCCTTTTGGGCTTTTTTCTCTTTACTACTTGCGTTGGAACCGTTTAAAGGCACACGTATATTTACACACAGGGGCGACTAACAATTTCACTGACATTTGCGTTGTCTTCCTCTCCTTTCCACAGACGAGACAGTGGACGCTCAGACGGTCCTAAGAGAAATGACACAGGCTTGTATCTCCTCCTACAACTTCCACTCTGTTACAATTCAAATGGAGAGACTGGCCGACCTGAAGCCTGGATGTACCCTGTGTGAGGAGCCCAAGATGTAGGAACCTGCCGTAGTTCTTTTTACCCGAGCCCATCAGAGTAAAAGGCTACGCTTTGACTGCTGTAACATCGGCACTGCTCTCTGGTTCCTGAGTTTTTTTTTTTTTTACTGTGACATTCATGCCAAAGTCAAATGGCTGTGCCCGTGTGTTGATACTTCCAAAGAAATATTTACGTTGAAATATGTGAGTGAAGGGCTTGTTCATGATTTTAAATTATTTCAGAAGAAAGGTTCCCGATCCACACCATTCCCTGTGCGGGAAGTTTTAACTAAAATATTCCTAAGATTTATTTGCTTTTAAGTGTATTCGTGTTGAAATATAAATCACAATAAACTAAATTCATCCTTTTATGGATCAATACATTTTGTTGAATTTTTTTTTTTTTTTTAGTGAAAACTTGAGCATCAAATACTTGATTTTCTGCATTCTGTTGATTTTATCAATTTTTTTTGTGCAAAGGACTTTGGATAACTAAATTGGATAAATTCAGGCGAGAGCTGACAATTCAAAATATAATGGCATATAATGCAGTAAGACTCGGGCATTCTGCGTTGTTTTAAAATTTTTACTGATGAATTTCTCATTTGATGTTATCCCTTCTGAGTGAACACGCATTTAGGCATGATTTGCTCTCACGTCCTCTTTTGTTTGGGGGAAGTAACCTCTTTAAATGTGCATGTGGCACTTATTCACCTCAGTGATACTTTTAATCATTTAAATTCATTTATGAACCCCTGGCTCATAGCCCACATGTCTGTGTTCTCTGAGAAGTTGTAATATTTTACATTATTATTACAGTAATAAAGTCATAATAATTTAAGAAAATAAATTGGCCTTTTCCTCTAATCGAGCAAAGGCTTCTGCTGGGGTACCGGTAATCAAATTCGCAAATTGTTAAATAATATATATATGATTACATTACCTAGTGATTACTTCTGATGGTGGTGCGTGGTTGCCTGGGGGTTGGGCGCGTGGGACATTTTGGGCATATTTGTTTCCATCTCTATATATATTAGAATTACATACTTAACATCTACTCACTAACCTAAATGCACATTTTAACTACTGTGTTCACCTTGTGACCTTTTATGTAAAGCGAAAGTACTGTTTGTTTGAGCATTAACCTACTGTATCAAGACATGGGATACAGCCGGTTGCACACAATTTAGTATGTAAATATCAAACAATAAATACTTCTATTCAGTGACTATTACACCAGCATTCTCAGAAGTACTGTTTATGAGAGCAGCACATGTACTGTATGTTGATTAAAGTGTCTCGCCACTGCCTTTTGTGCAGTTTCAAGGTGAAGTGAAATATTCAATAAAATATTCCTTTTCAAATACTTATGAGTCTTGCTTTCAAAATTTGATTTACGATGTCATAAAATCCTACATGATGAAGCACTGTATCCGTTCAAACCCTCACTGCCTACACCAGCTCCTCTGTTGCTGGGCAACAAGCCCACGGATGGATCCATTGTCTTGAGGGGCATGTGGATCCCTAAAACGTTCCTCCACCTCCCTGACATTAAGATCGTTTTTAAATGTACCTGGCCGGCAATTTTGACTTATGATTCACTTGTGGGCCGCTGCTTCTAAAGGGTTATTAAATATACAGTCTAACATTTAGATGATGGAACACATGACTGTACAACTAAAACTGCCTATTTTTAAGGAGACGGACATCAGTTTTTGACTACTTTAGTCAGGAATCCTGTACTTTACTATTTAGATGTGTAAGATGTGTTCTACCTCTGTATGAGCATGTCAAGGGAGGCCAAACCTCATGCATGTTGATGGTTTTGTTTAGTAATGTTTACTGCATGTCAATGCGTGTTACTGGCAATTAAGTTAAAAAAGTTCTATACAGTAAGACTAAAAGTAACATATCAAAAACATCTGAACAAACAAAAGGTCCTCGGGGACAACTGAGCATCAGACCAACAACCCTCTAACTAACACAACCTGCTCTACCTCCTAAACCGCACACGCGTACACCAACCCAAGTGGTCGCCCTCCCACCCACACAGCTTTATCCCGTACCTTCAGCTATTCTAATCTCATGCTTGTGTCCACAGACTTTCAGACGTGAACGTTGCCATGAGCAGTTGGTTGTATGGACTTTACATGCAGCTGCCTTCAGAGCAGACCATTGTACTCCCTTCTCTCTCCATCTGAACTTAACCCCCGGAGGGACCAGATCAGTGCACATTCAATTAAAGCATGAGTAATGCACTACGTGGCTAGAAAATCCGTTTTAGTCCTGATACCCCCTCGGCTAATAATATTACACGGTTTGTTTTACAAGGGAGATTTTTTTGTTACCTTTTGCTCTCCAACTCTTTTTTTTACTGGTTCTCCTCTCTCTGCTTCTTTTCCTCTATTCACTACCACTGCATCCTCCTCTCTCTCTCTCTCTCTCTGTCTGCCTCTTGCTGTCTCGCCCTCTCATCTTCAAGGTCCAAGTCCCGGCATCGGTTTAGATGAGGCAGTGCCGTCAGTTTAGAGGTAATCTGTGTTGTTGTTGTTGTGCAAGAAGAGGCCCTAATAACATTCAGCGTCACATGATGTAGCATACCCCATGCTGCGGGAGACACACTGAGGAAATCAGATTCATTGCCCTGTGATGAATGAAAGGTCTTTGATTTAGAAGGTTTGAATTTACAGGAATGTTTGGTCTCAGTGAGGTTTGATGACATTAACATGAAAAATCAATAGTTTTTCATCAGATTGCCTTGATGTGATCAATACATTCTCTTGTTTCTCTTTCCCCTTTGATCAGCGACAGATGATCTCTCAAGTAACTGAGGGCCTGACAGCCTCCTTCACAGCCCTGCCCCCATGACTGACACACACACACACACACACACACCCACACACACACACAATGAAAATGCACACAAATTCACACACATTTTCCAACCTTTTCCATGATTATGATGTGTGAATGAACATGGTTATTTATTTTTTGTATTCTTTCTTATAATGTCAAATGCATAATTCAGCAAAAGAGCCGGGAAAGTATATTCATCTCACTACGTGCCTCCTACCACTCACCTTCTCATTACTCTCTTGTTCCAATTAAACACAATAAGAAGACAGGCTGGATCATTATGGAGAAACCCATTTCCAAATGGCATGCCTCAGTTGGTCTGACTTTATTGCAGATGGGGATTGGAAAAGTAACGCTCATTCATTCTGGCAAGATAACCAGCACTCTCTCTGCAATTAGGAAGTTGTGGGCAGTCAAGTGAACTTGACACAGGGTTTTACATATCCGTTTTGCATGTTGCAAATAGGGTGTTTTTTTCTGAGAAAGAATAAGGGAAAGGAAATGACTACAGGTTACTATTACATAAAATGAAGAAATTGAAATCCAGTCCGTAACCCCAAATCTGAATGAATAATGTAAATTAAGTAATAGGCATCATAATCTACTTTTTCAGCCCCACTCAAGCCTGAAGGCAAAGCCTTTCATTTTTTCAATAAAGCGCTTATTTCCAGTCTCCGTAAGTCAGAGCAGTATTTCTGCTGCACAACAGAGTACATGCTGAGGAGGCAGCCTTTTACAGACTCATGTCTATTTCTGACACCTCTTGTATTTCCAATTGATTTAAATTCTGATCATTCACAAAATAATCCAAGCACAGCTGTACAATATAAGTAATACATGGATGAATGGATCCATTGAGGGATTTTATTTAACACAAAGTAGACAACATACCCATTCATGGATTGAATTTGAATTATATTTAGCCTACTAAAAAAGTTATATACATATACCCATGAGAAGCAATCATGTGGTGTAAATTGGCCTGAGGGCTGATGAAGTCAGATGTGTGAGAATTAACTGTAATATAAGAGTAGACCAGCATAAGGCGCTGTTTCCCCTGAATAGCCTGAGCAAATTTGCAGTGCGCCTTGCTTTACCGTAATGTAGTCATTCATTTCGAAACATTGGGAGAGAGGGGGATCAATTTAAAAAGATGAACATGGGTCAAATGTTATCTTAAAGGATTTAACATATGAGTTCGTGTAGATTATACTGTATTCTTTAGTGAAAATCCCATTAAATAATAATAAAAAAATGACATTTTCAAGTGGCACATCTACTCCATCATTTACCGTAACCAGTCCCGGTGTCAAGACGAATTCTCGCGATAGTTGCTGGAGCTGAAAATCCTAGGAGCAAAGCAGGGAGCATGACATGTCAACAAAACAGATAAGATTACCAACACACAGGTAACATTACACGTTGTCTAATGTGCTATTGAATACATATGAACACTCACCTCGGTGTTAAGCTTCACATCGTGCCGGAATAATGACACGAGACACAGAAAGATGAACCGAGAGAAAGCTGTCGTGTGTGGTGTGACTGTCCACTTAGCTTTGGTGTCCTCCACTCCACGTTTACATGGTAGCTAATTAACCCGATATCAGACTGGATGCTTTCGGGTACGGTTTTTGAAGTCCGGGGCAACATCTAACAGACTTGTACTGATGTAAAGGCGCGTTTAACTGCTTCTCAAACCCTGGTGTTGAACTTCTAGTGAAGGCTAAAGCGTTAGCTCATGGACTTTGTCAGTGTCGGATGTGTTTATCTAGGCAGCGCCTCGTTTTAGTTAATTCGGGACAGCTGTGAAGCTTTTAGAGAGCTATACTGCTTAGGTGTATAAATGGTGTACTTTATTAACCACACCACTGTGCTTACATTAGTTTATTCATTTTGCAATTGCTGTCTAACACAAATAGGTATTTTATCTTATGTTTAATATGTCATATTTTACATCTAAGTCTGACTTCTGCACATTTCTGTGTCTTGGATTCTCATTTGTTCTGCTTTGATTTTCTTTTTATACTTCTTTGTTTGAGCATTGTTGGAGTGAGTCTGAGATCAAAGACTTTCATTGCCAGCGACTGATGTAATTGTTATGAAAAGAACAATAAATGAATTGAACTTGACTGATGATTCAAGCTAAATGTCATCTCAATACCCTTAAACATTGATGTGACTACTCGCCTCATCTCAAACCTTCATTCACTCCTACTTTCTCCCTCTTTGTCAACATTTCCCTCCCCTTGCTCCCACTGCTGCACTTCATGTAGGCATGTAAGGGTGTGCTGGTGTGGAACAGCCTGACGGGTAACTTCACCTGGACCTACGCTTCCTCCACCAGCATCCTCACCTGCTGTGTCCATGACAACCCCTCCGCTCGTGTCGCCTTTTGGCGGGCAGCCTCCGCCACCGCCGCCGCCGCCACAGCAGCCGCAGCAGCAGGCCCAGGCAGCACGGGATGTCAACACGGCCTCTCTGTGTCGCATCGGCCAGGAGACGGTCCAAGACATTGTCCTCAGGACCATGGAGATCTTCCAGCTCCTCAGGAACATGCAGGTCTGTCTCACTCTCTGGCTACACGCCTGTCAAAATGTCAGTTTCCTGTGTGCCTCTCCTTTTGTCTTTTTATTATTGTTATTTGCATGTTTTTTCCCAAAGCCCTACCAACACTTTTATTGCCATAAAAACACCAGCATGAGAGGAGCAAAAACTGCAATACGGAGACACAATATAATTAAACAAATCTATACAAAATATTAAACAGCAGAATGTAATTACAAAGAGCCAAAAAACAAAGTATAAAGAAATACGACAGCAATATTCTAAAATGGGAATAATGGGGTTGATCGTAACATGACAGATCACTATTATGCAAGTAACAAAACTGCTGTCGGTAATGTAGGAGAATGTTTGGTCTTAGTCAGTGGCACACATGCAGAATTCTTCTTCTCAGGCTCAGCTTCAGATTTCTTGAGCATTAAGGCACGCAAAGAATGGATTTATTATCTAATTTCCTCAGTGTTAATTATGAATCGGTGCAAAAATGTCACGAATATAACGCTTAATGTTAGGGATACGGGGTCCAAGCAGTGTTTGCATTTGTGAGGAGAGGCTGAGTGTCACAGAGTTGAACAGCACAACAATCTCTCGCATATATACTAAGCAGCTACGTAGTGCAGCTAGATTGTTATTATCAAAGCTTTTGGCTTAATGATGCATATTTCCCATCAGTGAATAACAAGTGTTATCAATGTGTTCATGATAGGAAATCCAACACTAGCTTAACAAGGGTTTTGCGCTCATGTTTCCAGTGATTTGTCTTTGTAGAAGCGGCACTACTTTCTGTCTTTGTTGTCATAATGTAGACGGAGCTATTTCAGATAAAGAGAGATGATCAAGGCCACAGACCAACTTTTAATTCTAACTAAACATTTTGTTTGGGGGACTTTGTCGCACATAGAATGTTGTTTGAAAAGTTATCAACGTCCTGCCTCAAATATGTCTCTTTTTTTTTTTTTTTTTTTTTTTTTTTTTTTTTTTTACTCGGTACATTGCAATCAAGTGAGGGCGGGAAGTTGTCGAATCACATTAAAGGTTGGAGCCGGTGAATCCCTCGAGGATTTGATCGAGGGTATCGGTTTGCTCTGCAGTTCACATGTTGCTCAGCTCTGATGGTGACTCTGAGACGCTCCTCCTGCAGCTTGTTAAAATCACGAGCACGCCTCAGCCACAGAATGCACAAACAGCATTGATGTGACTTGTTGTTTTTTTAGATCACAGGCTTTCCTTATACTCATAAAAACTCTTTATTTATCTTACGTGCCTTTATCCATCTCTGTCTGTCTCCCCGCCCTGTTTCTCTGTTTTCTTTGTGTGCCTGTCTCTCTTCACTTTGCCTGCCCTGAAGGCCCGTTTCATGTTATGTAGGATGTTGATAATCAGACAATGCTGCCCCAGAGGTTTGTCGATGCTCTCAGTAAAAACATGTCTTGTTACTCTTTGACAGCCATTGAAGTTAAAAGCCAGTGATGCTGCCTCAGTACGAGAGTGAGTGAAAGCATTCAAAGTGCAGCAGCTGAAGCAGTTAACCTTTTGAATCAGCGGAGTCTTCTTTGTTTTGTGGTTTAAACTGGGATTTCATGAAGACCAGTTACTGTTGCATGAATACAAACATGTAAAAAAAAAACATTTGTTTTAAGGTTTCTCTACAGCTCAATTTCTCTCCATCGTAAGTAGAAAGGAAACTATCACTTTGTTATCTTTCAAAGTGCTGTGCATTAGTAGAAGGCTGCTAATTAACTCTTACTAGTGAGGGAGCAACAGAGGGTTTGCGGTGCCTTTCGCAATCAACGGATGTTTCTTTTTAGTAGCACTTGCAAAAATTGTGCGCTTGTACTTTGCTTAACGCCAACATGTCCTTCTGTGTTGCTTCTCAGCTGCCCAATGGAGTCACTTACAACCCCAACACCCACGGGGACAGGCTGGGGAAACTACAGGAGCACCTACGGATGCTCTCTGTGCTGTTCCGCAAGCTGCGCCTCGTCTACGACAAATGCAACGAAAACTGCGCCGGGATGGACACCGTGCCTCCGGAGGTGAGACGCGGTGACACCGACGAGATTTTGATCTTCTTTTATTTCTGTGATTAGAGAGCAAGTGTGCGGTTTGAATACGTTTTTGCACATTACGAAGTCTTAACGAGTCAAAGAATCCTGCTCACCTGTACTTATAGTGATAACTCATAGTCCATAAGTACAACAGACAGTCCGTGGGCCATGTCTCTGCTGTAGCACACACTGGATGTGTCACACAGACGGATGTAGTAGTCAGGGCAGTGTAGCTGAGTTGGAAAACAGGACAGTGGTGAATCCTGGTGCGTTGTGTGAGGGCTTTTCATAGAAAACGCTCCTGACTTCAGATAACTGTGGTGATAAATCAGCAGCATAAACACGATGAATGCCTCCCGGGCTTAAATGAGCACATGCTCATGAGAATTGTAAATTGGCATACTCGTGCCCCAATAATAACATATTAGGCTACGCATCCTGCCCCACATATCCTATATTAAAGTCCTGCTTTTGGAGATACATAAAGGCAAGTCTATCATTGTTAATGATTTAGGGACCTGCTGAAGCCCAGGAATGGGGGGGGGGGGGATAAGGAGCGCTGTTAATCATACAGCTGATAGTCATACTGTCACTGAGATAAAGGAGAAATGGCACAGCAAGGCGATCGATGACTACAACGGGAGAGGATCTAATGATTTCAGGCGCGTTGCAGTTAAAGATGTTTGTATTGATGTTGTGGTGTGATACAATAGCATCAATAGCCAATTTAAACGAAAGGTGAGATTGGTGGGCTATGGGAATACATGTAGTTATATTTGAATCACAGAGTCGAACAGGATAATGTCAACATCATTATGAAGTGTATTTCACATCGGGTTTTCAAACGGCAGACCAAATACGTATATATGACCACTCGTAAACTTAAGAGAAATTTCAAAATAAGAGCAAATGCGGACCCAGCAAGTGCACGTTCTGCACAACCATTGTACTGTAAAAAAAAATATCATTGTCCTAATAAACTCAGTAATTAGTGCTTACGAGAGAGGTTGTAGCAACTAAAGATGTACAACTTTTTAACATACCTGTAGTAGAAATGTGCCTTTTAAATGCATACAACAGAATAAAGTCTTATCTTATCTTATTTGGGTTACTACCCAAAAAGGAAGGATGATTTTACAATGATATTTACCACTTTTTTATTATTTATTTACCTTTTATTACATCATCACTTCACCCGCTCTTATTACACACCTTAAAATATGTTATGCAGTAGTGAATGGCTTTTTGATGTGACTGCATTTTATTTATTTCATCTTTATTTGAACAGGACAGGTTGTCCGAGGACACAGTGCTCTTTTACAGCAATGACACTTAAGCAGAACAATAGAAACGAAATAACAAAAACGGACAGTGAATCAATCAAATAAACCGTAAATCTGACAGTAAACAAGGTTCAGCCTCACAGGCAGAGAACATCGTTGTATGGAGGTAGCGAGGTATGCTTGGGCGTGTTCTCAGGTTTTATATTGATCTATTGATCATTACATTCTCACCTGTCACTGAGATGTTATCCTATCTCACCCGACCTCAAATCAAGTTTTGCTTGCTTTGCTCACAAGAGAGGCTTGCATCACTGCGGGCTCCGGGAGGAGTGAGCGCAGCATCTGAGGTGGACTTGTAAAGACGGAATGAAGGAATGAATGAATGAACACCGTCGAGAGGTTTATTTTGAAGCCTGGAGAGGGGGTGTGAATATTCACTCCGTAGATATAATTCACCACATGCACTGTACACATTACCTCTGCAATCAGCTCGCATGATGTGGCTCTAACGACTGTGGTGTGGTGGTGGAACCACATTTCTAATTAGACGTGATTAACCCTTCCAGAATGCAAATGTCAACACATGCTGTATACGCCACTTCCTCATATAGCCCAGCTCTTCACACAATCTGCCTGCTAAATTAGAAAGCTGTTAGTTTACAGGAAGTATTTGCAACCACCCCACCCCCCCTTATCTCACCTACTCCCTCCAGGCCTGTCTTTTCTCCGCTTTAGGCGAGTCTCTAGAGTCTCTTTACCGCCGCGTACGGCCGCCGTCCACAAACAGCACTTGAGCTCGGCCACATTCCACCCCGGCCTGCCCGCACAGAAATACACGTGTGCATGTGCACAATTGTGACACACACCCAATGAATATAGGACAACGTTAATGTGCACGTGGTGCACTGTAGCATGTCACAAATGCACTCACACACAGTGGGCATGCACTGTTCGCGGCTCCATGCAGGGCTACAGCTAGGCTATCCACCACTGTTTGATTGGATTTATGACTGCGGCAGTCCCTTCCCAATTTCTACAGATTGCCTCGGAGCTAATCTTTCTCTCACCAGACTCTTACTGAGGATAAAGGAGGATGTGGGAGGGGACCGGTCTCAAATTGGAACTAATTTGCGATGGCTGCCACCACGTACGTTTTCTGCGAATTGAATAATACAGTTGCTCAGAAGCATTTTTTAACGATCCAGCCGCTGGCTGTTCGGAACGACTCTTCATCTCGTCTGCAGTTCCGCCCCTAAATCAAAGCCTGTGAAAGGGTTCAAACTTTAGTGTTTTCTTTTGTGCTGTAATGGTGTAAACCCTCATTGAGTCATCGCACCATCTAGCTATTCCCCCCCCCCCCCCCCTTCTTATTTCCACCATATTCAAATGTTTGTTTATTTCCCCGTGGGGCTGAGACCCAGCCTGTTGCTGACCGGCCAATAGCTCAGCTCGCCATGTTTGTCTGGGGCTGAGGGTTTGTTGATTTTGGCCCCGGCACGCATGTCATTCATCATCATCCCACAGAATTCAGGTGCCTGCCTGACAGGCGCTCACTATTGGCTGCCTGAAACAGGAAGTGGAATCAATGACTCGGGTAGTGTGACCTCATTGCAGCCTAATTAGCAACAGACCCGTTTAATGAACAGCTGGACCAAAATCACACGTCAGCGCTTTCCCCTTTTTCGTTCCAGCTGTCGTTCTGTGCTTCCCCGCTGCTGCTTTTTCCTTCCTCGTTTTTTCTCAGGCTCCCTCCTTTTCTGTATTTCTTCTCACTTCTTCATATCCCTCTTTTTCCACCTTTTGTCTGCTTTCTCTCTCTAATACCTGCTCAATATTGCCTCCCCCCCCCCCCCCATTTCCTTCTTCCTCCCTCTCTTTTTTTCAAGTGTATTTGTTCCCGTTGGCTTTGTTTCGCTCTCTTTCTCTGCAGCTGTCTCTTCTGTTCTCTTTTCTCTGTGGTGCAAGTCTTCCTCCCCCTTGTCATTTCCTGCACTGTCCAGCCATGCCATTTCATTTCCCTCTCCCCTTACACGTCCTCCCCCTTGGTTTGTTGATATGTTTTCGGTTTGCGTTTTCTACCCTTTTCTTTTTGTCCCGGCGAGGCAACCTGGAGAACTTCATTAGCCCATTCCTCTCTGTCAGGCAGGAAACCACATCCATCTTTCTGTGGAAGAGGCAGGGGTTATGACTCACACACACACACACACACAAATACACACACACACACACACAAATACACACACACACACACACACAAATACACTCTTCGTCCATCTTTCCCACCCTACTCAGCATATTTCATTTTCCCCTCAGAAGCTGCCAAAATCAGCCTGCTACCTTTTTAAAAATTCAATGTTATTGGCTTCAGTTTGAAATGATCTAATGAAAGAAACTTTCCTCTTTTCTTACTTAAAGTTTCCTCGAGCCAAAGACAGTTTGTCTGATATAATATCCTGCACATGTCCTTGCTGTCTCGTCTCCCTCCAACAGTCAGAGTTTGCAGTTTGGCGTGAAGCTCCGTCTGGAATCTGACAGGAGTGCATAAAGTTGTCCAGATTTTTACATCTTACTGTCACTCCCCCCCCACCCCCCCCTGCCTTTTTCTGTGCCTCGTATTCGCTCTCTCTTGCTCTCCTTCAACCCTCTTTCCCCCTCTGCCTATCTGACACTTTGTTCATCGTCTTGCAGTCCTCTCCTCTTTTCGCACTACTTTCATGTTATCCTCGATGTTGGCCAGCTCCCGCCGCACTAAGACACCATTCAGTCATTGCTTCCAGAAGAAGCAGCTTATTCCAATCACTGTTTATTGTCCGCAGCGCCTCCACTCCTCCAGCTGCACAACCTCTGGTCAAACGATGTAGGAAAGCCGAATGTTCTAAGGAACTTCGCGTGATATAGATTTGCATCGTGCAAAGTCGTTATTGGAGAAAAGTGTGTTTTCCAACTTTATGGCTTCTAGTTGTTCGTAGAGTCTCCCCCCAATCTGACTTTGTGAGCTTGTCTGGTGTGACTAGTTTCTGTTTTGGAAAGGAAGTGGTAGAGAGTGTAAAACACCACTGCAGATAATTTTGCACCTTCAGTCAAAACCCATTCAAAGTGGTGTCGTAGGTCTGAGAATGCTTTGTGGATTTCTTTGTGGAGTGTTAAACTATAAAATTGACTTTACGTCAACATAAGTGATGCTATGTATTTCCTTGAAACTCTGCACAACAGCGCAGACATTTGTCTACATTTACAATGTGTGTCCGTTCAGGAGCTCCACAGCGATCAGCGAGCATATCATCAATCACGCACGTCGTGCGAGGAACGGTGCGTTCTCAAGACACACTGCTTGACGTGCGACTGCAGCAGGCCTCCCGCACGCCTCCTCCCCGAGGTCGACCACCGGGGGGCAGTGTGATGCAAAGCAGCGGGGAGGTGACCCCGTCGGAGGGCTCTCTCGCACATCAGCCTCGCTGTAGTGTCAAGCAGACAAGGTCAAGCATACAGAGCGTTTAAAAGGGAGTTAATCTCCGACTCGCTCTCCGTACCGTCTCTCTATACGTTGGAAAGAGACGGGTGAGGCTCATCCTGTGTTCGAGGGCTTAACACAGAATCCCCATTTTCACCACTTCAAAGGGAAACAAGACTATCAGACAGCACAGGGATATCTTTTAGTGTGGGATAGCACTCATAGGTTGAGCTTGCCCATATGCACAGAAGTCTGAGCTATGACTGCACTCTTCAGGGCATATTAGGAACGATGTGAATATGCAGCACTGTGCTTTTAATGTATTTGGATCATGGAGAGAATGAGAGCAGAGAGGAACAAGAAAAGAGTGCATTAAGAGTGAGTTTTGCTTGCTTTACAGTGAATAATATTGCCAGGTTTTTGTTTTGCTGTACCTTCCAGCAACTGATACCCTTCGTGGATGATGACAGCTCTAAACATGAGGATCGCTCAGCTGGCCAGAGCCGCCCTGCCACCGAGGAGAGGAGAGAAATCCTGGAGGTCAACAAGGTACCGTGTTCCATCTCAACAGCACAACACTGTTAAAAGGGGGGACGGGTTTGATTCCCAGCCGGCAGCAATAAAATGAGAAGGAAGGGCTGATGAAAGAAAAGTGGGGGAGGAAGAAAGGGTTTTACAAAGTGATAGCGTGAGATTTGATCACAGCTTAGCGTGATGTTATTTCAGATTAGTAAAGTTTCAGCTAACCTCTCAGATCCACGAGCCTTCAGACATTTCAAATCACATCTACTTGAGCTGGAGGGGGGAAAACACAGCGTCTCATATCATCTTAAAGATTTAATAATAAGATAGAAATTAATTACGGATTAGTCATTTTACACACCGTCCTTAAACTTAAGCCTTGCAGTAATAGCCCACTTCTCATTAATTGGATAACAAGCATCCAGGTTGTGACGGTGCGGTTTGTACAAAACAAAATTAAGAGACTACCCTTGATGAACTTTATTGTCTGCTGATAGAGTTTGTGTGTATGAAGGGGGCAATGTGCTGGTGGGAAATGCTACAGCAGTATCACCAGGACATTGAAGGTGTTTGGATGTACAAACGTGTGCTGGTGTGAGAGTGGCTTTATATGTACTCCAAGGACACCTGCCCTTCTGTCCAACAGAAGTCATTTAAAGTCTGAAGGCCCTGGATGTTTTTGTTCAATATCACATGGAGATCAGGCAGAGACCCTATGGACTGGCTTACAAGAGGGTGGCCATCTAAACATAAAGCTAGGAATCTCTGTCTCGGTGTTCTTCACATATCTCGAGAACCGTTCGTCCGATCTGCGTCACACTCGGTGGGTGTCGAATGTGGTGCAATTTGGCGAGATGGTGGTGCTTTAACTGTCAACTTTACATTTTTGAGACGGTGTCTTGTGGCAGGTAGTCATGAACTATAGAGTGCTGAGATTTCTGCTTCAATCCATCTGGTAGGCTACCTGTAATAGAAAGTACTTTGTCTGTAACCTTGATAGTAAGTCCGACTTGTGAGTAATTCTGTTTCTTGTCATGGACACAATATCTAGGTGGAGCTGAGGATTGGAGTATGCATGTGTGTATCTATAGTTTGGCAACCTCATGATTGTATTTCTGCTTTTTGCTGAGGATGCAGTACTGTAGGTCTCATTGGAGCTCGATCTCCAGCACTGAGTTCTGCAGCAGAGTGTGAAGTGGTTGGAATGAGAGTCACCATTTCAAAATCTCAGGCCGTAGTACTTTACCATAGAAACTGTGGTCTGTCAGGTTGGGCCTGAGCTGCTGCCCCGCGTGAGGGAACACAAGTACCTTTGTGTCTCGTTCACGAGTTAGGGAAAGATGAGGTGCGAGAACGACAGATTGGTGTGACGCCAACGTGTGTTGTAACAGCCTTTTCATGTCAAAAATAAGAAGTTAAACGGGGAGTGGCTCTGTGAAGTTAAGTTATAGCTTTAATGATTGTAACATATCTGATTTACACCTCTGACCAGTGATCACAAATCATGAAATTATAGTAATGAGATGCTTTTGTGTTGCCTGATATGCATAAAAAGATTCAAACACGAGTGAAAGTGAGCAAATATGTTACCTTTATAGTAGGCTATATAAATATAATGCAAATATCGTGTGGGGTGTCTTGTGAGTGAAGTGTTCAGTTCTGGAGGGATTTCAAGTGGCGGACATCAAACACACCTAAGAGCTCTTTCAAATGTGTTCACTGTCAGACATGTCTTTGCCAGCTCTGGAGAGAGGCTGTTTCATGACGTTCTGAAGTGCAGAGAGCTTTACTTCAAACTGACGCGCCATGTTGATCGTCAACGTCTCAAAGTTTACTGGATCCTGAGTCGTGGTTTATGGGTACATGCTACAGACTAACTAAGGGGAATTTGAGCACAGTGATGATGAAGGCGTGCTGTCATATGTAATGAAACATAATCCAACAATAGAACAATGAAGCTACTGTCTACCTCATACTGCAAGACATTACAAATATTTTTGTTTGATATTTCATTTTTAATGTTATAAATCCTGGTTAATTTGTTTCACTCCTGCTGTCAAATTATTTGATGTCTTGTTTTGTTCACCCATTTTTGACAAACAGCTGATGTCAAAGCTAACCGTGGGAAGGAATACGTTGCATTTCCTGTCACTGCTTCACAATAAAAGCCACCCTGTGGTTAGATGGGTTTTTAATGTGAAGCTGTAGCTTTGTGTTAGTAGTAAAATGAGGAGACACAATGACAAACAATCACAAACAGTGATGCTTTATATACACATGTATCATTTCTCGCGAATCCCTTGAAGGCAATTTCAATCCAGCGTTTGTAATGGCGTACCCCGCCACTAACGTCAAAAAACTGCACTATTGATGGGTAATTACTGAAAAGAAATACAGTGAGTGGCTGCTACAGACAATTACACCGTAAACACTATGAAAATGTGGTGTGATATCATGGAAATTACAATGAAACGGTTCTAAACATTTCTGCAAGTGAGGAGCGATAATCCCATTCACGTGACTCTCACTGTTACCGCTGAGGTAGTTCAGTGTTTAAATGTTTCAGTGACTAGCAACAAGGCCGAGTAAAACAGATCACTCAATCAAGACAAAGACGGGATTTAAAGTACATGCTGATTTACATATTAAACAAATTAGATGCAAAACTGAATGTTTTTTTTGTCACAGTGCTGCAAAGCCCCGCTGAACTGACCGCTGGGACACGACACAGCTTCTCTTATTACTGACAAACCCCTTGATGTTTTGGCATTTGCCGTGATGGATTATTTGCGAGTCCACGATTACGTTTAATCTCCCCCTGTGAAACGGACCCATCGAGATGACATTAAAGCGCCGTGTGCTAATGTCATCCTTGGGTCGATGAAACCTGGATCCTGCACGGACGCAGGTGAGGTAATCAGCCAGAAGTCAGACACAATACCTCCCATCAGTTCCCGTAGCTGACTTGAGTACAGCAGTTATGGACAGTGGAGCGTTGCAAAGGTCCATGTAAAAGGCATCGTGCATTATTTAGGAGGCCTTTTTAGTTTGCGCCGTCTGTCACGGATTTGTTTTGTTTGTATATGTGTGCGTGTACCGAGTTCGAGAGAGTGAGAAGGAGCTTTTTGTTCTTTCTTCAGAGAGAGAAAGATTGTGTTTGCCGTCGCTTTCACACATGCTTTCATTGTGTGCTGGTGCTGGCTGAAGCCCTTCTCTGTTTCCTCTCTTTGTATGTGCATTGTGCTGGCTCTCTGTACAGATTGTGCATGCCAAACCGTCTGAGTGTGCCGCAATGATAATGGTCCAAGGTCAGGAGTGTCGGCAGCAGAGATGAGAATTGGTTATTTTTAAGAGCTCAGCACAGCTCCCCTGGCTGCTTTTAAATGTTAACAGTACAGTGAAGGATTGCTGCGAACCTTGCGCTGAACTGCACTCACTCGCCTTTTCACAAAAAAACAGACTCCATACCTGCAAAGAGTACGGTTAAAGACTGCAGATAGTGTGGTAGATAAATACCCAAGTTCTTATTCCAACTCTTTGAATGCAATACTGGACTGAAGAACAGAATTTTGTTTTGGCATTCCTGCAAAAAACTGAACAAAACAAAAACTCTTTTCAGAGTTTCATTGACAGAATAAATACTGGACTCGGAAGTTAATTTTGTCCTGTTAGAGATCTGTGTATGGATGTGATAAATAACCTTGTTTATGATATGACCTTCCCCCTATGCAAAGCATGAGCATGCAAATTGAGTTCCGCCAAATGATCCAAGTATATACAGAGATTGATGTAGAGATTGAGCAGACAGCCCTACCGTAATACGCTGAGGGAAGCTTTTCCTCACATTCTGCACAAACAGACCTTATTATGCAGTTTGTCTAAAAAACAACTCGTTATACTGTCCACAGTATGCACTAGATTTCATTTGTTTTAATATTATTATATTATATTATTTCAGTTGTCTCGCATAAAAATCTTTCTTAAACTTTCTTAAGCTACATCTTTATGATTAGTCTTGATTTAATAAGGGGACTTATTAAAGGTAAAATTTCAGTAATAGATTTACAGTAATCTTTTACTGCTATCTTATAATGTCCTCGTGTGTCGTTGGCCTAAAGTTCACGTCAGCCATTTATGTGTTAGCCGTGGCACTAGCCGGGGACTGTGTACGTCTTGATAGTTTGTTTATTGAATAAAAAGCAAAGTGGCAGAAATGAGAGAACTCAGATTTTCGCTTCGTCATCTCCGCCACCAGGAGACAACTTCAACGGGAGGAGAGCGAGCGGCGATGCTGGGAGATTAATCTTTAGTTAGCGGCCAGTGGAGTGTTTGCTGATCCGGTGGGTGTCGGGGCAGTCACCCGAGGTCAGATCCCCAGAATGCTAATTCCTACAGATAACTGCCAACTGAGGGTCCGTCTCCCAGAGCCACTATAAATGAAAATAAGGGTCGGTTTCTCTTCTCTGCCACTTTGAATTTAATCCAATAAACAAACTATCGAAACACACACGAACTCTGTACCTTCAATGTGATCGACAAGCCCTCAGGGCAGCTCTACTTCTTCTTAGACACTGTTCGGTTGATATGTTGGGTCACTTTTTGAAACTAATATTCTGGCCAGATATTACACATTGCATCTTTTAAGGGTTATTTCGGTTCACTGTTACCTTAAAAGTGTCCCACTCAATGTATTCACATTCAGTACTGTGAGTATCCTTGAGGACTATCAAACGTGTTGAATGCATTTCCTTTGCGCAAACATATTTGCAATTCAAATTATTGAAACCTGTAGAATAATTTGAAGGTGTTGGCAAAAATGTCCATAATGTCACCTGCGTGCACAAGAACTGACAAAACAGGGACCCACATATAAAATGCATGCTCCGTAGTGCTACCAGTGGTCAGAATAAAGTAGAATCTACTTCAGTACATTTATGATACAAAAAAGCCAGTCTGAATTAAATAGAAAATATTCAAATAATGAATTTCCTTCATTTGTTACCTATTGGTGCATCATGACTGTCTGTTGAGAGGTTGTTTCTCCTGCTTCGCTGCACATTTGAGGGGGGGGGGGGGGGGGGGCGATGTGTTTGAGACTGGATGTTTTACTGGATGGTGTCGCTTCAGGTAACACGCTTACCTACTAATTTGTGGTATTTCCTCGTCTTTTATTGGCAGAGGTTTTTTCAGCTTAGTTAACAGTATACATCATCTATTTTGTTGCAGACTTTAAGTAACCTACACCCTGCTGGGACTGTCTCAATTACTTTGTGGCCAGATGGGCCAAATCATCGGCCCACCACTGATGTCTTCGTTCCTTGTTTATAGTCGTGTCAGTCGAGCTCTTTCTAGCATTTCTATTGAGGAAGATTTTCTATCAGCAGGGTTTGTTTGTTCATATCGCTCAACCATACCCAGCAGCTAAAACTTGAACTAATTTGAAACACAGCTTTTCAATCTGGCCCTGGGATATCCAGTGCATGCCTCATGTGTTTGCAGCAACATATTTAGCTGTGATTCTTTTGCACAGGCTGCCCAGCTGCACATTAAGGCCGCAATAAGGACGGCAAGCTTCGGGGAGTTAAATTGTTTAGTCTGATCAGCAGAATAGAGATGTGGCGGTACAGGGGGAAGCAGATGTTTGTGGCCTGGCTACATCTGCTGCAGTCACTCCAGCCAGATAGGATAGTTCTGCATGAGCGAGGGACGACTGGGAGGGAGGGTGAGGCGGCAGGAAAGAGGAAGGGAGATACATAAAAGAGGGAGAAAAGCGTAGGAAGAGAGTTAAATGGCATAGAGAATGTTACCGTGGAAAGGTTGATGGAGTGATAGATGAAATATTTGTGATGG
>NW_022280065.1:1151181-1171197 GCF_004355925.1 Anarrhichthys ocellatus | reverse complement strand
GTTGAGTAAAAGGAGAGAGAAATGGACTGTTCAGGTGGGAAAGGTTTTTGAAGACGGATGGATGACCAGACAAATAGCTGTGTTGTCACACAGAGTAGATGTGTGAAGTGGAGGGTAAAGAACGACGGCAGAAACAAACAGGGCAGTAAAATGCAAGTAAGAAATGTTTGTGTGTGTGTGTTGTTTTTTGAAAGGAATGGAAGTGTGTATAGCAGTAGCAGAGAGTCAGGGATGCACAGGAAAGAAGAGAGGGGTAAAAAAAAGATTGATGAAAGAATGGATTGATAGATGTGTAAACAGCTGCGGATTGTCGGAGTTAAGCCGTCCCCATTCAGATCGGGTCTTCAAAAGGAATAACGGAAGACTGATGAAATTCAGCTGCGGCGGGGAAAATAGGAGACCTGCTGTAACAGGATGCCAAGAGAGAGAAAGAGAGAGAAGATTGATGCATAAGTGAGGAGATAAGTCCGGGCGTGCCTCAAACTCTCCAGCTGATATGTCACACTGGTTTAGAATAGCTCGCCTCATATTTCCCTGCAAGCTGAAAGTAGATTTTTCTTTTTTTGAAAAGACGACTTCCATCAAAATTTAAATTCCCTCACTGCTCTAAACATGAACAGTGTTATAATGCATCTCTATGAGAAGGGTGTGATGGGCAGAGTGATTGGATGGCGGGGTATTAAATCCATGAAGGGGGGATTTCGGGATGCTCTGCTCTGAGTGAAATAACCTTGGAGCAGACACCGCCCCGTGCTACAATTAGACAGAAGAGAGTGACGAGAGAGAGCGCCATTGAAGTGTGTGTTCTGTTCACACAAGAGGGAATAATGGAAAGTAAGCGTTGTCCCAGCCGTAAATGTTTAACGCTGTTCAATCCCGTCCTTAATCCTCGTCTACAGCCGTGCCCCGACTCCTGCTTCTGCTACACCCGAGGGACGTATTGAAGCCTGATGTTTGCCGCCATTAAAAGCCAAATCTGTTGAGATTAGCGCAGCGAGTGGCAGGCACCACCACTCCTGCGTGTGATGCGTCAATTAAAGCAAACTTGTGCCTCTTTTAGCGTTGCTATCCCCTTGGTAAAACAATAACCTTTGAAAACGCCATCAAGACACTCATTAGAACCTGTGGAATTAACTAGTGAGGCTCCAACATGTGGTGGAAACACACTATTGATTTTTGGAGAGTAATTGGGCTCTTCTTAGTTTTAGACCTAAACTAGGGATCATGTTCATTATAGATTCATCTGCAAATTGCTTTCTTCTCAAATGGTCAGAAAATAGTGAAGAATTTCACCGAGCCCAAGGGGACTCCTTCAAATCGCTTGCTTTGTTCAACTGGCAGTCTAAACTCAGAGGGATTCAGGGGTGATTTCATCGCATCACTTGCAAACCGCTATCTTCCCCATTTTAAGGTCCAGTTCACAAAACATATTGCGCTAATGATGATATCAAAGCGCTAGCTTGTCCATAAAGTTTTGCAGCCCTTTGTTATGTAGAGGGAAGAAAAATATGGTTCATTCATTTATATAATCTTATTTTTCAATATTTTATTCTTTTAGTTCTCACTGCCGTTGTATTCTGTCACTGCATCCCAAAATAAATGGGTGTTCGCCTGGCTACAAACACTGCCACTAGGATCACTGGGATGTCTGGGCGGGACAGACTTGTGCCTCAGTTACCACAAACTGTCTGAAGACACGAATAATTTCACTGTAACTACGTGTTGCTATTAGCTCATTTGCATATAAAGGGGCCACTTCTGCAGCAAATGTATGCACATTACTTCTATTTAAATACATGCAAATAGCACAGGAGCATAAAGACGCTATTTACTAGGCAGCGCAGTTAGTGGTGCATTTAACCCTTTGTATGTGCTCTGAGAGTTGCACGTTTTTTTTTTCTCGTCTTATTTGCAAAGGTTTATAGGCAGCAAAAGAAAGAAAGAAATTTGTGAATTAATTTGTGTTTCCATCCACTGTTTATTGAAGGAGTTTGGCACTTTGAGACAGACAGCAGGTGGCGCTAATTCTCCCGTCACGTGCCAAAGTTTAACTGCAGAAGAAGAGATTCCCACGACATCATCATGGAAAGAGTTGTAATGATGTAGAGAACATGAAGGAGATATGGCATTTGTGTTTGTTTCATGTCATAACTTGAGGAACAGTATATTCTCATCACTCCACACAGATCTGATGATTTCATCTCTTCAGTGCACTCTATGGTCACATGCTTCACGTACATCATGATGTCAGGGTTCAACGTTAATGTCGACATCCTATCCTACAGTTGTAGTGTTGTTTACTCTGAAGCACCATCTGGCTGCTTTTTAAAAAATGAACTGCATCTTACAGGTAGCGGCCCTGACCGTAGCGGTAGGCTGTCATCTCAAACCAGATCCATAATCCTTCCTCTTTTCGGGTTGAAGCCTGAAGCCCACCCCTCGAGCTGATTGCGTTGAACAGGTAGTAGGAGTTAAGATCAGCTTGGGGCTGGAGTGGTGGTGGAAGGGGGGGGGGGAGGCAGATAAATGACTCCTCCATGGTAATGTCTGGCTGCTTTATGGGGTGTCCTGGCTGTGACTGATAGCCTTGCTCTCGTTATCTGTCGATTGGGGTAATTGCTGTTTGTCGGAGTCTGGCTGACGGATGGTGATGCAATCTGCCCAGTGTTGCAGGGGGGCGGGGGGCATCACCACTATCACTACTATCACTCTCCACAAGTGTCTTTACTAGGAAGCATGCTGTGTGTTACAATATGTATTTGAATCGCAGTGGTTTCAATGTGTCTACCCCCCCCAGTGTGCATGCGCCACTTTGTCCATGTTGCCTCTATGCAATGCTCCTATAGTGTATGTCACGTGTCCCGGTGCTCACTCTCATGCACGTAATATGTGGGAACGTTGTGGTTTGTGTGCGTGTATGAAGAGGTAAAGTTTATTTGAGCATGGTGAAAGTCGACCGTGTTTGCATAAATGTTTAAGATGCATTAGCCGTAATTCATTGGTGCCTAATGGGTTGCGATTGCTCAATCTCTTTGCCGCAGACCTCGGGTGCTGTAGAATGTGATTGTGCATATCAATCCAGGTTCCCCAGTCATCCACGCTCTTTCTGCTCCAATAAAACAGACCGGATTCCGAGGCACCCGAGTGACCACAAGTTACAGCCCTAATGACTATCCTGCATTGCTGGTCACATGCCAATTAATGGAGGGAAACAAAAAAAATATGACTAGTAAATTCGCCAGCAGAATTCTTCAGAGAGCGCTAATTTGGACGGGAGAGCGCTGCGTTTTGAGCGGCTTCCATTTTGCGGCCAGCTGTCTGCAGCGCGTGCCGTCGAATCGGGAATCGGCCTCCTCTCTGCCCGCCGTGCTCACTGACTGATTGACTGGCTGGCTGTCTGTCTGAGCGACAGCGCGTTTTTGCAGAGTGGAGGAAGGATGATTCATAGCGGCTCTCCGGACTACTTGATAATCATTCCATCTGGGGCGTGGGACAGGCTGTCTTGTCATCAGCACATCACTCATCGTTTGTTCTCCTCTTACGCCCCCCGCTCCATACCTCCATTCTTCTATCTATCCCGAGGGGGCCTTGGTGGTGACCCCCCCACCCTGGTAGGTGGAGGTTGTTATGCTGGACCTGTGCGACATGGCAGACCCCCACTGTTTGTCTCAGCCGCACCTGCCCCACCCCTCTGCTGCAGCCTGCCACTGCCACTCGCCTCGCGTTTGATTTAATACCAGCCTAAGTGTGAATAAATTCCTGTCACAGCCCATTAAGGAGGCCTTGGAGAGATCTGGCCTGTTATTAATTCTCCACAGCTCCTCTCTTTCTCTCCCCTCTTTCCGTTACCATCTCTCCCGCTCTGCTGCTGCTCTTCCTCCCTCACCGCACACTGCCTTGCTTTTTTTAAAAAAAATTTTTAATACGCCTTTTAATTACTGTGTCTGTCCTCTTTTATTCAAATGAGAAAGGGAGAAATTTAAAAGCAGGGGGATGTTTGTGATTTCAAATAGAGGAGCCGTCCACTGCCTGGCTTTGCTCTCCTCTCCTCTCCAGACCTGTGCAAGCTTTAGCTGCCGGCTCGGCTTGTATAATGAATTCCAGTGGCACTGGTGGTTAGTTTTATCTGAAGAGCAGGCTGGGAGTCTGCCGAGGCCCAGTGATAAACAAACGCAGCCTCCTAACTGTAATAAGACCGGGAGAGAGGGATGCAGCTTGGTTGGCAGATGATCTCTCTCTCCGTCTCTCTTGCTTTGCTCTCTGATTCCCTGCCACCTTCCTTCTCTCTGTTTCGCTCCTCTCGGTTTGTCTCTCTTTCCACTCCCACAGACGTCGCCCCCCTGCTGTACTCCACTTCCTCTCCCTTTCTGTCTCCCATCCTCCTTATACCTCCCATTCTTCCATCGCTCTCTATCGGCTCCCTTCCCATCTTCCACCTCTGTGTTCAGGCTCCAGAATTAGCAGTCTGTGCACAGCAGGTGCCCGTACCTCTGTCTTATTAGCAGTCTTCTCTGTGGCCCATTAGAGGCTCCCTGTATGCCAAGGGATTTTTAATTGTTTTGCGGGGGTCAGAGGGGCAGTGTAGCCGCAAAGCTCTTGCGGAGGAGGGATCAGAGCTGATTTTTTTTTTGGGAGAATAAGTGCTTTCCTAGTATTTTGCTGCATTTAGTGTCTAGTGCAACCCTGATTATTTCTGCTTTGTGTTACAGTGCTAAAGAGCTATGTAAGCAATTAGTTTGTCTGACTGTTGTGGAGTGTAGGACTGTTGTTTACATGAACGGAAGGTATGAAGTAAGTTGCAGAGCCTTTTTTACTCGGGCTGTATTGTGCACATACAGCATATTCCCCAGTCGTGGGGCAGGTAGTTCACTACTTTTCACCAAAACGCGTGGTATGTGTCCTTGGATTTTAACAAGCATGTTGCAGAGCCATATTCCTTTTGATTGTCAAGTGAAAAAATAAAAATGCAACCTCTTCTCTCTGTCTTCTTATTGCATCACCATTGTTTTCTATACGTGTCTTGTCTCCTGCTTTCGCCGTTCAGTTCTCCGGTTGCCTTTTAAGTGCAGTTCTGACACAATGTCAGCCCGACAACTCCGTATTATTCAAAGGGAAATCATTTGCTGCTGCCGTCCACAGTAGGTGCACCACCTCCCTGCTGCCCGGTGTGAAGGCCACGAGCACCATTGGCTTTGACACGTTACCACTGAACCGATTACAATGCAGATATTGATTTTTTTAATTTTTTTATTTCAAGTCTTTGTGATGCCACAAAAGACGTTAAAACCTTGAGCCTGAGACTTGACGGGTATGACCCTCTGCAATCTCGTCAAATGTTGGTGAGAAAGTTGAATAAATACAGTTGTATAGGAGATAAATATATAATAGAGATGAATTATGATCTGTTTACACTTGCTGTAAGCAGCTTATAATACATCATTAAAACTACTAATGACAAGATTTGTTTTAATCAATACAAATACAAATCTTTTATTTCCTTATCATTTGAATTGTGTTTTTATGATGAACATAACTATAAATTAATATAACAAAGTAAAAGAATAACATTCAGAGCGGTTGAAATTCTTTTTTTGGGACGGTGGCAAACAAAATGAGCCTGGAGCCTTGTACACCAGCTGCTGTAATCAAACAACAAAGGGATCTGCATCTGCCAATATGGATCATCAACGATCGGCAATTAGTATCGAAGAATACTCGATATGATCTGAACCGCAAGTTTTATGATCCGTCGCACCAATAACGGTGACTAATGAACCGGAGTAAAGCAGCAGCAAACCGTGTAGGGATGTGGACGGCCTGATGAGTTGCATTTGTTTCCAGATTTAGCTGTGGTCACATTGTTTTGAATGCATTGTGTAAAGCACTTTGAATTACCTTTAAGTATGAAACGCGCATAAACTCGCCTTGCCTGTGATGTGATTGCTAAAGGGAACGTTGCATCACCTGAAAGCCAGCTGGTTTTTATTTATTTTTTTTGCGTCAAACCCTGTTATTTTAAATTCTGCATTTTTATTCAGGAAAGGGAAAGCTGCTTGCTCAGGTGTTGGCAGGAATATTTACATTTGAACTTGGGAAAGCGCCTTCGTGGTGAGACGAAGCTGAAGTAACATGCTTGTTCCCTTTTCAACCTCTACTCTTCCTCGCTCTCAATCAACATCTCCTGCAAGCGGATTGGAGGTTTTAAATTGGAATTACCTCTTTTATCTTTCCAGAAATCAGCCTGCCTGTCTCTTTTTCTTCTCATCCCCCCCTTCACTCTTAAAACGATAGTGGTAATTAGAACCAATACTACTTCGTTGGAGAGGTGCCATAGGGCTGAATTTAAGTGTGTGAGAGTGATGGTACCAATTTAACACATTGCTTCACAAGATGCTTTTGACGTTTGAGGAACTGTTGTTGGCACCTTTTAGATCACAAGTTTTGTCAACATCACTGGAAAGTCTCCGCTGCCCATTAAAACTACAACCTTCAAGTATCATGTGTAGGATCGCAAACGGTCGGAAAACGTCCTGTAAATTAAGCTCGGGAATTTTTGCAACATTTCAATTTTAAAAGCATACCTTTTATTGAACTTAATTTGGTGGAAATGCACGTAAAAATGCGTATGACTTGTTTTGTTTATGAGTATGCCCATTTACTTTTCCATCACATGTACAGGTCCTTGCCAGTATCCCATTAAAAAGGAATTCAGTAAAATGACAACCCTCTTCATGCACAGTGCACTCTCCCGTCACATGTGCAGGTCTACCTGCTTTCATGTCGGTTTTGATTACTGGAGTGACTATATTTTAAATTCTTTGATATTTCAATGAACAAGCCGATAGTAGCCCAAAGCAAAGGATGCGATGGATAACTTGTTAACGCCTTCTGCTAGCTAGCTGTTAGCTTGTAGCTAGATTGAGCATACTATTGAGTTTTAATTAATCCATCTCAATTCATTCTTTATTGTAAAACATTTATTTAATGAATTATTTAAACCCTGAGTTTGCACACAGCCCACATTGGGCTCGGTAGTTTACTCACCATATGGCACATTTCACATTGTAGCATTTTATTTGACAAATTAAAGGGTTATGACAGGTTATTTATGGCAAAATGTTAGTTTCTATCCGCATGTGAAACAGCCGGAGCAAATAACCCCAATATTTCTATTTTAATTTCCATTTTTCCATACATTCTCACACAATCCCCATTCGTTCCCGTTAATTCCCGTGGGAAGTTTCCTCCTCGAATATTGCCAAGAATTTCGCAGCTCTAATCATGATTACTTAGAGTGCGAGAGGAGGTGCTCAGCTTGGCCTCAGATGATTTAAGCTCCCGACAGACATCTGAGAGAGATGAAAGAAATACGTCCTGTCTGCTCTGAGATGGAGACGGCGGGGCATCACTCTGCCAATTCTGCCTTCAAGCTCTCAACACTCACACATACAAGCACACAGGACATGCACAATCAAACCTAAAGCACGCACAAACACACGTTCAACAAATACACGCACACACACTCATAACGCTGGCACGTCATCTGATCCAGTCTAGAAATCAGCCCTCCAAGCAAGCCGCCACTCTCTGCAGCTACGTTCAAACGGAGCTCCGCTTTCCCCTTTAGTCCCGAGCTAGAGAGCAGCACAGGTGTCAAAAAGGAAAAGACCTCTAATGAAACAGAGTGAGCAGAGCGCCTCAGATGTTTGACATTGTTTAGTAATGACCGATGTAGAGTTGGACCTCTAACGAAAGCCTGAACGATATATATCTGTCGGCTGATTTTTATTCGCTGATATCGGCTTAAGACCGTTATAGAGGCGACCTCTAGCTCAGCCCGTTGCTGCGTGTCATCCTCTCTCTCTCTCTCTCTCTCTCTCTCTCTCTCTCTCTCTCTCTCTCACCCCCCTTTGTTGTTTATAAAAGCCAGAAAAGCAAAACAAAAAAACAGACCATTATATTGGTGTTTTGGTATACGTTGGGAGAAGTTGTATTATGGCTGCATATTAAGGCCCTTTTTTTACTCATTTTATTTACAACAATTCGAAGATATTTGACCAAACAAAAATCAACAAAGCTGCTAACCCTGAAGGATGTATATGGTAGAAATGGTGCAGTTGTAGTTTGCAGTAAGGATAATCTATTTCTCCCAGTATCGATCACTATGTAAACTATTTCCCTACACTTTTCTTAATTCAAGTTTTATGTATACTTACTATAATGATTTTATTACTGGGAAAGTTCAGTGTTAAGAATTGACCGTCATCTTTGATGGTAAAGTTAGTTGTTTAACTGTATCCGGCCTCCGATTTGTTAAGGTATATTGCAAAGAAATTAGGTTTTGGCCTCATATTATTCTTTGTTGGGCTCTACATGTAACTGAGGGCTTTAACTGTCCATCTGTGCTTTAAGAGGTCATGAAACCCAGAAGGTTGTGATTTGAATTTCATTCTCCTTATCAGTCCCCAAGCTGCTGTAGAGAATCTGCTGCAGGGTACGAATTAGCCCTTTTGCTCTCCTGAACTAAGTGTCAACTTCGATATGCACTCAGGCACAAAAGTGTATTGTATGTTCTTATGTCTGCAAAAAAAAGGCAATTACTGCGATATGTGACACGCAGTGAAATAGACACTTTCTTGGTTTTGTACGTCACTTAGCCCCTACTCCGGTAAACGAAGCTGTATTCCTTGGATTATGCCACGATGAGCAGATTTGCTGATGGGTAAATGGATTGCGTGGCTGCCCATCATTGGTTTTAAAGCAACTGCACTACGACCTTCTTGCCCCTCATTTATTATCACTGGGAGCCAAATCGCCAAAGGAAAGCGCAATCGATGGGGCTACCTGGCAGAGACGCAAGTGCTTAGGAGAGGGCGAGGGGGCGCCTAGCCTCAGATACCTCTAAAGGACTAAATCGATTGCAGCCGTTCTGCAACAGTCGGCTGACACTGCAGGCTTTCCACCTCGATGCCGAGGACGTATTGAAAGAACCCCGTTGGTAGGTGTATGCAAGGATGACAACATGGCTATTGTATTCCTGCCACCCCTGGAAGAGAAGGCTTTTATCTGCCTTCAAAATCCCTTTAAAAGGGCTCCATTCCCCTGGGAAAGCCCATGCCAAACACAGAACACACTTGCACTTAAACCTCCCCGTTGAGAAAAAAGCCATAAAGTTTGTAAAGTCAATTAAGGCTTTTTTTTTTTTTAAACTGATGTCGGGCAAATTAAAGCTGCTTGGCCCGGCTCCCTGTGGGTATACTGTCAGATGGTAAACCAGGACCCACTTAGCGTCGCAGGGTTCCCCAGGCAGAGCACAGTAGTAAGCAGCTTACTTATCCCCCAACTCACTTGTGCTTTCTACCTCCGAATGGGCAGTGTGTGTTTTCCTTAAAGTGACGTTTCACTTTTGTTGGAACGGTTTTTAGTGCACGAGCACTTGCATCCTGCTGAAGTGCAGGCTGGGAGCGTTCCTGACCGACTTGACAAAGTTCAAAATCATATTTACTGATTCAAAGTGAACCGTGAATTAATGGCACCAGATATCACGTAGAGTGAACAGACAAATATGATGATGTATTGCCTCCATCCATGTTTGCCACTTGATCCATGTGCTCCAAAATATATACCGCTTGACGAATTTTTAATTTGGAAGTGATCAGGGAAAAGAATCAGCCATCTGATCCTCATGCAGTTTGTGGATTTTATGGACAGCGATACAGTAGTTAATATATCGAGCATTGGTTCTCTTTGACACACGCATTCTAAAGAATGTTGCCCTCTGGATTTTGGGCTGTCCTAATTCTTCTGCCTAAGAGGGAGTTGCATTTCCTTGATTGTCCTGAGTTTTCGTTTTTGCATAATTTAGAGGACCACTTGTTTCTGGAAAGGCACCTATCCACATAGTCGAGGCTCCTTTCCAAGTTCTCACACTAATTATAAACCGTATAATTTAATCAGATAAGACCTGTGTTTCTGCCAAGACTATTTCACTGTTGGAGGACAGCAAGGGCTTTGTAAACCTCGTCAAATGTTAGGCATTTTAGAGGAGTGGAGGGTGTTGAGTGTGTGGAAGATGGTGGATGTTTCAACCTGTCTCATCTCTGGCAGCGATGATGTAGGAGATCCAGTCATATTCTTCCCTCATCTAGGGATGATCTTATCAAATCTGAAACCAGTTCCGCATCAGATTATCGAATCCGAATCACTTATCTGGGTACATCTGTACAGATTGTTGTGTTTTGCTGAGTCGTTTCATACGATGTCCAATCCCGTCCTGCGAGGGAAATCACTGGGTGGCTCTGCTACAGCTGCTAGTAGCGCAAGTAAAGCCAACAACGTGGAAGTCTACTTTACCATTCAGCAAATATCACCTAAATAAATCGCTGATTTTTCAAGACACTTCTGGCCACAGAATACAGTTTAAAGCCGGCGTTGGGCTGAGGTCGAGCACTCGTCCCTCTCAAGATAGCAACTATACCGAAAGTTCTTACTGTAACATAGTGGACGGTGGAGAAATATTTAAGCAACGGTCTTGTCGTTACGGTGTATAATCTGGTATTTTGCAATTTTGGATGGAAGTGGATCCAAAATGAAACCGGCTATTGGAACCCATCCGCACTATCCTCGCTTCTCCATCACCTCTTCCATTTCTTTTCCTCCCCTCTCCCTCTACTCTTCCTCTCCACTTCCTCTCTTAGTCGCCTTTCCTCTCTCCTATTATCTTACTGCTTTCCCTCTTCCTCCTCTTCCCCTTTCTTTTCCTGTCCTCACCTCTCCTTGTGTCCTCTTTACTTCTCCTCCATATTCTCTCATTTCCTCTCCTTGGTCTCCTCTCCTCCTCTTCCTCTCCTCCATATTCTCTCCTCTCCTCTTCCTAATCCCCTCTCCTCACTCACAGACACTTACACTTGTAATTCCCAGCCAGATCCGTCTGAGTCAAAGCTGCGATTTGAGTCGCCAGCGACAGGGCGGATTAGCGGTGGAATCCTGAGTGAAGGCACGTCTTCGCTCCACTTGATATATTCCCCCTCTCTCTCTCTCTTCCTGTGTGTGTGTGTGTGTGTGTGTGTGTGTGTGTGTGTGTGTGTGTGTATTTTAATCTAAGTAGTTCCTTCCCCGCCATTATCTCAGAGCTCCTCATCAAAAAGCAACGCTAGGGTTGTTAATGCGCTCGGTGGTCATGTTTTTAAACGTAGATCAAAAGGGTTAAATAGCTAAAAAAGCAGATGAGTACCTCAGCTTATTCATATAATAATTCCAAGATTACTGGATTTTTTTGTAATGTCTAATGGATAAAGAAAACTCCTTAATCATATTTAATGTGGAGATAATGCAGAATTAATTAATATAGATATGCCAATTATTAAGCTTGATAAGCCTGAAGACGCTTGTTGTTTGACGGCCTACATTTGACAAATCCCAAAGATTACGATGTGCTCTGTTGTTCCATCCAATGTGTCACCCTGTGTTCTATTAAAGTTACACAAATCCATTCACTTTTAATTGAAAGCAATCTCCAACGCGCCTATGATGTGAATTTATGAATATATTTTGTGACTAATGGATTCAGGTCAGGGAATGTCTTTTGGTGGCTCGAGCCCAGATCCGTCTCGACACGAGATAGAGAGACGCGGAGAAGCAGAAATACGGAGACACAGAGACAGAGCAGTTTGAGCTTCTCTTGTGGCAAAGTTTCACGGGAGCAGAATTTTAATAAAGTGATTTTGATGAAAAATTCATTTTTCCCCCTCACTTTTGTCTTACACCCTTCTACTGAGGACAGCTTCTTTGATCTGAGTTGGGCGAGTAGGGGGGAAAGGGAGCACGATGAAGGGAGTCTGAAGGGGAGACGCAGAGCAGGTTTGAGTAACAGCCCTCCATCCGTGTCATTTAAACAAACTGTCATCTGTCCTATCAGCAAAGAGCTCTCAATCTTCTTTTTTTTTTTTAAAAGCTTCAGCTAATGATTGAGCTCCCGTCCTCCACTCCACTGTGCACAACCTCTGTCTGTGTAACCGTTGGCTATTTCATCACTGAGCTCCAAACTGATCGGGTTGTCTTCAGGTTTCTGGTGAAACGAAGCATCAGATAGCGTCAGGATGGAAGCTGATATTAATAAGTTATGGTTTGTAGTTCTTCTCGGCCTGTGACTCATGTACAGGACGCTGTTCTTTAATCCAGCGTTGTGTTTCTGAATGTTTGAAATCCCGAGTGAATCACTTTACAGGGAACTTCCAAATACAAGAACGTAAATAGAAATAACAAATAAATCAGTAAATAAATGTAACAGACAAAATAAAAGCAATTTTATGTCGTTTCAAATTAATTGTTGTGCTTCTATAGATGGCTTTCTGCAACTAACAGTTATTTTCATCAATTAATCTGCTAGTTATTTGTCCAATTAATTGTTTAGTCTGTAAAATGTAAAAAAATAAGTGAAGTGTCCATCAAGCTCTAAAAGTCAAAGGTGCCATCTTCCAATGTTTTTCTTTTCCTCAGAATAAAAATCTTAATTTCTAAAGAACACTAAAAACCATCAAATCAAATTATCTTTTGAGAAGCTAGAAAGAGCAAATATTTTAGTTGTTTAATCAAAATAAATGATTGAGTCAGCTAAATTATCAATTTTCTTTTTATCAACTTACAAATTGATTGACTTTGTTTCAGCACTACCTTTAGATTATAATGTATGAATTTCATAATATCTGAAATTAAAATGACAAATGTCGATCACATTTTCCTGAAGCCCAAAGCCGTTGTTGTCTGACCATCAGTCCAGGATCCAAATATGGTTCGTTACTAAAACAAAACACAGTTTAGAAGCTGAAACCAGTTCATGTTTGGAATTTTTGCTTCATAAATAACTTAGATTATGAATTGATTATCAAAACTGTTGCTGCCTTAATTTCAAATCCACTTTTCTATCAATCTAACAACAGTTTCCACAAGTTTGGAAAATAAAACAGATTGAGGTCAAACCGCAGTTTGACTCTAGTTACATTATGTGTTTTTACTGGATATGAATCAGAAGTGAATTACAGCTACTCTGACATTTCCATCAGGCTTAGCTTCAATAACAGGGACGGGAATCGGATTTGGTTTTGACCCCCACCGCCAGCATGTTCAATCTCCTGGGATGGCAGGTTGCCAAAACTCTGTCCAATAAACAAACTGCTTGTGACTTCATGTGACATTTTGTTTACAAGACCTTGTTTTCTTGCAACCAGGCCGTTTGAAAGACAGATGTCACTTTGGCTTGTCCTCTGCCCAGATGTGCTGTACGGGCACCTGAGAGCTTCCTGCAGTTCATTTAGGTGACCTTCTTTTCCCCCACACACACACACACACACACACACACACACTAGGTGTACACGCCCACTACATCAAACATGTAATACAAACTTCCATGCAATGTTTCAAAACCACCTCCCGACAAAACACCAAAATGTTTGAATCTAGTGAGAGAGAGACTGAATAGAGTGAATCCCTAACACAGACTGATGCATAAATACAGTCACAGAGATGCTCATGTGCAGCCACACCCTCACACCCTCACACACACAGACATGCACATCAGACCATAAACACTTGCACAGCTGCACATTCTCACACGCACACACACACATCACTGCATCTCCTCTGTGCTCGCCCGTCTCCGTTTCCACTCCATCTCGGGTCACTGCTTTTCCGCCCGCTCCTCCGACGGCTGCCAGCGTCTCCAGCTTCCATGAAGCAGGTAGGCAGTCTGCCAGTCTGCAGGAGGCCGTCGGAGACAGGAGCTCAGACGGCGCTCCCTTGTTTACTTTCATGAGTTGTTGACTGGCCACCCTGCCGGGGCCGACGCCGTGTCGGAGCATGTCAGGAGAGGCCTACGACGGATTAAAAAGGCATCAACCTTATTGTGTGAGTGGCAGACAAAGGAACGAGGGAGTGAGTGCATCCGCTGGCAGAGGTGTGTGTGTGTGTGTGTGTGTGTGTGTGTGTGTGTGTGTGTGTGTAAAAGCCTCGTTCCTGAGACACAGAAACGATGGTTCAGAGCTCCTCGCCTCTGCTTTGTTCTCCGTATTACACCCTTCTTCAAAAACATGGCGTTGTAGGTGTGAAGGATTAGAGTTGCACTAATTACGAGGTTGTGAATGGCATTATAGCTCCCTGATGTTGCAGAACACTTTCTGTGATAATAGTCTTTTTTTTTTTTTTTTATTCATTTATCAAGATATGCCAGAGAGCCTTTTATGATGAACGTGCTGTGAAGGCTTCGCTGCCTCCATAGTCTTATTCCCACTGTGAAAAATGTGGAATTACTTGTCTGGTTTCAAAGAAGAGCCGAGAGTGGATTTTCGTGGAAGAACCTGCATTCACAAGCAGCACATTTACTCTTTGAAGCCAAATCTGCCAGTTTATGGCTTGAAAACAATGTCTGTGATTGCAACTCTAGTTTTTTTTCTCTTTTTTTTTTAAAGCTTCATGTGAGACTTTTTTTTTCTCCCGCTGTTTAAAAAAAGTGACAAGTGTTGTATAATTGTTTAAAAAGTGTTTGTATTAATGAGACGATACCACAAGCCTTTGTAATTTCAGTCAGAGTAAATGGCCGAGTTATTTCAAGAACTTGTCAGGGTAATGAGGCATATCCCGTGTAATACACACACACACACACGGGGAATTAAAGTGAAAGTCAGAGATAGAGAGGAGGGGGGGGGGGGGGTAGAGACAAGTGAGAGAGCTTGAGAGGCAGTGAGAGCCCCCCAGAGAGAGAGACTGGAAGGCCTCCAAATGTTCCACTCTGGAATATCTTCAAGGACAATCAGCTAAACAGTTGATATTAAGAGAGCTGTGTGAAATCGATTGCTGAAGGTGTTATCTGCGCTGCAAAAATGGCTGGTAATTAGTCATGCCTAAAGGAGTGTTACAGAGAGAGCGAGATGGATTTAATCTTAATAGATTTCACTGCACTGCAGATACAGTAGCTCCTGAGCTCTCTCTCTCTCTATCTCTCTCTCTCTCTCTCTCTCTCTCTCTCTCTCTCTCTCTCTCTCTATCCATCCATCAGAAGAAAAGCAGCTGAGTAAGTAGCTGTGATGTACTGCCGTTGGTAAATTTGCCTGAACCTTCAAATGTATGTTTTGCCCGAGTTCCTTGTTCAAAGGCAGTGCGCATTTGGCAGCAGCACCTGTTTTTATTCTGACTCTCCAGCAGCAGCAACTCCTGTTTGTGAAAACAAAAAACCCATCTCAGGCAATGAGGTACTTGAGTCCACGGCAGCTGTTGACTTAGAGATCTTGGTTGCGTATTCAGAGGTAATGAGCGGACAAAGCCCTCAGTGACTGACGGGGAGATTGGGGTGTTTGCTCCTCTTTGATGTACCTGTGCAACCCAGACACCGGCCAGATGTGTTAGTTTAGCGATTAGCAGAGGCTGGGAGTGATGAAGACAACTAAAGTACTCTGTATTTGGGGGAGGGGTCAATAGGCAGGTGGGACAACTTTGTCTATTGTATGTTGGACAAAGAAATACAATGTGTGGCTTCTATTAATCTTTACCCCATACTGTATAAACTGAAGGATGAGGCAGGTGTTGTTTTACTATCAAATCCCATGAAAAATAACAAATACGCTAGTATGTGGGTCAGTCGATTCACCACTTTGGTCCAAATATATCAACTATCGGATGGATTGCCATCAAACTTTAGACATTCATGGTTTCCAGACTAATGATCCCGATTCCTTTGGTGATTCTGTGATTTTTCATCTGGTACCACCAGCAAGTCAATCTTTTAAAAGTACCAGTATCTGCAAAACTAATGTCATCACCATTGGCCTTAGCTGGACTCTGATTTTAATGCTAATCAGCAAAGGTTTGCATGCTAACACGCTAAGCTAAGAAGGTGAAGATGGCAAACATTATACCTGCAAAACATCTGCATGCTAGCATTGTCATTGTGCACAAGTTAGAATGCTGACGCTGGCGTTTAGATCAAAGTACAGATGTGTTTTCACCAAACTAATGCCAAACACCGCCAACACATTAAAACAATGCCACAAGGTGATGTAACATTAAACTCTATTAAATCTCTATTTTGCTGAAATACAACCAATATTTTTACTTTGGTTAACTTGGACTAATAGTAAATTTGAAGAAGGGAAATGGAATCTTAAAATGTGCTTCTCACAGGATTTCCTGCTGGGAAAACCCTCCCGGTCAATAGTCCCATTACAGCAGCAACAGTCATTAGGAACGAGATTACATCTGGGTCCTGTTCTTCTCAGTAATATGTTAAATAAATTCTATTTTACAAAATGGGTTTGGATGTGTGAAGTTTCTGCTGTGTCTGCTGAGAGCTGATGGGAAACACTTGTTCAGAAGTACAGTGTAGCAGCTCAAATCTGCTGAGAAGTTATTGCCTTGTCGTATGTTTGACCTTTTGGTCTTTTGTAACCTGTAGTTTTATCGTTGTAAGCTGACAAGAAAGCATTCTGACTTTTATATTTGTGTGGTTTTTTTCCATCTAAATATGTCGTCTATTTCTCTTTTTGTCATTTTTCTTGCAGAAGCTGAAGCAGAAGAACCAGCAGTTAAAGCAGATCATGGACCAACTCCGCAACCTCATCTGGGAAATCAACTCCATGCTGGCCGTCAGGAGCTGAGCCACACACCCTCGAACACCCATTCATATACCCCCCCCAACCCCCCCCCCCCCCCCCCACCCCCACCACCCCCCCCCCACCCCCACACACACACACACACACACACACACACACACACACACACACACACACACACACACACACACACACTCTTACTATAAATAAAGGACAGGAAGATTTGGTCATTAACTGGACGTGTGACAGGGTACCACAGGCTGGCTGAGGCTGCACTTTAAAGAAGAAGAAATTGGGACATTGGCAATATCAACCCGTTTCCAGAAGACATGAAACAATAGATGAAAAGCGAGAGGTGAAACATGGCGACGGGGGAGGGGGCAGGTGACATCAGTGTGGCCGATGGCAGAGAATATTCTGTCTACCTCGATATTCTGCATTTCAATCAACATTAAGATTGATGTAATCTGAAGAGTTTATATATTATGTTTTATCTATGAGTAGGTCCTAGCTCAATAGAGGGCTCATGCCTGTAGGGACACGTTGATATATTCTATTTAATCCTAAAATCCAACCCATTTCTTAGTTTTTGAATTGTTTGAAGCCCTAAATTCAAAAAGCTTTTCTATGACCCCCTAAACACTTTAATAAGAAAGACACACACACTGTGGCAGAATGAGTCTTGTTCTGGCTATATTCATCTGCTTTTTTAAATTAGATGTAATATGTAAACTCATCGATGCTCTGATTGGACTTGACATTTCAATACGATGCCTTGTTCAGGATTCTGCTCAACTGTACATTTTGCTGTGATTTTTAATTTTTTTTAAAAAGTTGACGCTCTTCGTGTCGTGGTGTTTGTTTGTTGGTGTCTGTTGTTAATGCCGTCCGTATTCACTGAGCATTTCAGAATCGCATCGGAATCGCGCTAAAAGTGAATCTATATTATAACAGTTATAACTATTTACCTGCTGATCGTAACTTAAACGTAAACGGACAATGTTGAGATGGATTCTCCGACCTTTAGACAGATAATGTAATGGTGACTTCAAACCTTAAACCTACTACCATTTTTATATTGCGTTTTCTTGTTAGTTCTCAGCAAACATGTCGTTTGTACCGATATGTCAGAGATGAGCTCAAATCTCCTGATATGTCAATCAGCGACAGATTTATCCGTCTAGCTCTTGCGGGAACAGAATAATCAAAACTCCACAATATGGCTCAGCCATCTGTTATTCAAATGAATAAAATCATGATTTAACTATTGAATAAAAAAATGTCCCTACTGATTTCCTACTTTCAGATGCTTGATAGATACTGGCCAGTTTTGATTGGTCAACTAATTCATCTAGGGGGAGCTTTTGGTCTCTGTAAAAAGACTAAACGTAAACACACACTTCATAGAAAGAAAGGAGAGACGGAGTAAGAGCGAGAGAGAAAGAAGGATTCAATTCAAACATGAGCTAAAGTCTAGGTACATGTGCACAAACAAACCCACACTGTCAGGTCTAGGATATGCATGAGAATATCAGTGTCTGATATGTTTGCGTTTAATAATTCAGAGCATAGCCAGGGTCATATCTGAGATGTGTTATGAGGGTATCGTCCTCGGGGAGAAGCAGAAGGACGGATGCAGCATTGGAGCAGCGAGAAGGCTTTCAGCTGTGTGAAAAAAAATAAATAAATAAAATAAAAAATCAATGCAGTAGTGACTGATAAACCACTCCTCAGTGGTCTAATAAAGGGGGGGCTATTAGACCTCTGAGGGCAGTGCAGCATTATGACTGTAGAAACGGAGTGTGTTCTCATACGGCAGCGGTTTAGCGCCCGTCTATGCACGCTTTGTCGCAAATGATAACGCGGAGAAAAAAAAGTGCTCTTTACACTGATGTTTACAATGTGCGCTGCTGTCAGCATGTCTCGTGTCTGAGGAGGCAGATGGTGACACTTTGTGTTTTGGTGGGACTTTGTAACGACTGCATGGCATCCTGGTCTGTGAGGTTAACGTCAGTGGAGGAATGACATTTAGGAGAAGCTGGGAGGAAGATTTGTGATTTGTGCAAACCTGATCCTTGAGTCTTTTTTTCCATTTTATTTTCAATGTAGTCTAATATAACTTTTCCAATAGCACCTGAGAGACAGAACCCAGGCTGTCTGTTAGATCTTAAAAAGTTGCACATGCTCATAATGTAATGATTTCAAAGTCATAAAAATAATTCCATAATGAGCAGTAATAACAGTTTATGTATTTCATTATAAACTAAGCAAACTTTTTGTTTTCTTTTGTGAACTCAACTTCCCAATACAACCTCTTAAATAGCCCTTCTCTAAATCATTAGGTCCTAAAAGCTGTTAAATGCACTTAAAGCTGCATCCATATGCAGCCGTGACTTATTGATGATAAGATAGAAGTTGATGAATCAAATTAGTGACAATTAAGGCGCCTAATGGGACAATTATGACATTTTATGTGAAGGTCCAATCAGTGTTGATAGTGTATAGTCAGTTAAAGTTCAGGGTTAGGGTTAGTCTTGATGTTTGAAATTGTACCTTTTTCCTTTTTAATAATCTTTTCTTGGTTTCACTCATGCCAATTAACATATTGAAAATTGAGAGTGACTGTGAATGCGGTGGAAGCGGATGAGAGAACCATCAGAGCAGAAGAGAGATTAAGTATAAATGCTGCAGCTATTTTTTTTTTAATGCTGTCTTGTTTCCCAACTGCTGAGTGGAGTGATGTGGGGCGAAAACAGGTGCCGTTGGACAGAAGCTTGTGAGCAATTGTTTTTTTAAATACAATGCTATATGACATACGATGCCTTACTTGATATGCTATACTAGGTCATAGTACAGCATGTCATAAAAAGTCATAGTATAGTATGTCCAAAAAAAGTTATAGTAACTATACTATGACTTCTTCGACATACTATACTATGAATTGTTGACATACTACACTGACTTTTTCGACATGCTATACTATGACTTTTTCGACATGCTATACTATTGCTTTTTACGACATGCTATACTATTGCTTTTTACGACATACTATACTATTGCTTTTTACGACATGCTATACTATGACTTATGACTTTTTTTGATATACTATAACTTTTTCGACATGCTATACTATGACTTTTTCGACACGCTATACTGACTTTTTTCATCATGCTATACTATGACTTATTTATGACTTTTTTTGATATACTATGACTTTTTCGACATACTATACTATGACTTATTTATGACTTTTTTTGATATACTATGACTTTTTCGACATGCTATACTATGACTTTTTCGACATGCTATACTATGACTTTTTCAACATGCTATACTATGACTTTTTTCAACATGCTATACTATGACTTTTTCGACATGCTATACTATGACTTTTTACGACATGCTATACTATGACTTT
>NW_022280065.1:1141582-1151171 GCF_004355925.1 Anarrhichthys ocellatus | reverse complement strand
CTATGACTTTTTTATGACTTTTTCGACATGCTATACTATGACTTTTTTCGACATACTGTACTATGAATTTTTCATGACTTCTTTGAACATGCTATACTATGACTTTTTTCGATATACTATATTATGAATTTTTTCGACATGCTATACTATGTGGCCTTAACGTTGTATAATTGTGGCTCATTTACACACAGGTGGCAATCATCACATTTCCGCTGGATGTCAGGTGCGTTTGCTAAATCTGACGTGGCTTACTCGTGTAAAAGAGGAAGAGAAAGTTAAGATAAGGACTAGAGAATGTTCTTGCAGGAGGCCAGACGTATGTCAGAATCTTCTTAAAAACAGTCATCAGCAATAAACTTAACTCGTACTAGCCCATCAGAGACACAGTAGGGCGGGTCTTTGCAGAATGCAGGTTTGGTGGAAAAAAGGAATCAGCATCTTAAGGCACATTACACTGACTTATGGCTAAAATATGACTTTTCTGACATACTGTAGTTTGACATTTTTTTATGCCACAAGGTCTTTAAAATGGAAACATTGAAACACAGTCTATAAAAAAAATGGGACAAGGCGATGCAGTTCATCAAATATGAGTTTATTTTTTTATAAATCATTCTTACAAAATTGGCATTTATCTATTTCATTTGTGACCTCTATAAAAGTCTTCTGTTAATTACAAGGTAGGAGGGAGGAGAAGGCATCAGGACAGCTGGGCTTTGGCCGAGTCCTTACAGACCAACAGACATTGCTGCTGATTGGTAAAGTGATGCGGCCGATTCACTGATAAATAATCCCAAACAGGAAGTGGTCATACGTTGTTGCCTACGCAACCGTGTCCAAACATAAAGATGAAAGCGGGGCGTTATAATACGGAGAAATGGAAGCGGTGACTCATCCAGTGTATGAAAGGCAGGGCTGTTTGGGGCCCTGCATACGGGGCTATTCCTGCCCGTCTACTGGAATTAACAAGTCTAGGACAGACAGTGCTCGGCATGTCAATGAACTCACATGTTGATAAAAAGGCACAAATCAAGAACAGACTAGTTTTCCAGCACACACACGCTGTCGCCACTATAAACACCAAACTGACGGGCAAACCTTCTTCCATCTGTTTCGAAGCGCACAATGATAACTTGCATAATGTTACCCCTGATCAAATGGCGGACGTGACAGGCGTTTATAAGCGGATGCAGAGGTTTTCCTGGTGGCCCAAATCACATCCATCGCGCTCTTGACTTCTGGACTCGATGACGTACTGTGCAGCACGCCAACAGAGATGGAGCGAGTTTCTCTTGCCAAGTTATCTGACCTGAAACCAAGCTTTTGAAAGAGGCAATTTAAACAACTGTGTCACAGCCTCAGACCCATTATTGTAATGCATGTGAGGGAGAGATGTTACAGCTGAAGCTGAAAATGTTTCCATCTGGTTCAGAGGACCCATCTGCTTATTTTCCGTGTGTCAGTTGGCGTAGTCTTTATTGGGACTTTGCAATTTGACTCCCGCGGAGAGCCGAGATTGTGCATCCCAATCCAATTCTAGATCACTGGTGTATGCAATCTTTTAGAGTTAAAACCCAACTTTATGACTGTGAAAATGTTACATCTCTCGTGAGGAGAGCGTGATGTGTTTTTTTCCCCCCGGAAAACCAATGCAGAGTGAAACATAACATGAGCTGTTATATCGGCATCTTTGTGGATTAATGCACATTAGTGCACAGCGAGTAGAAAATAAACTGAATAAATACCATTACCTCCCCTCAGCAATGCAGGATCAGACTTATGTTCTCGCCGCGTCGTCTCATACACTTTTTTTTTTTTTTTTTCTCAAAAAATAAATATATGCCTATGTACGTACAGTGCTGAGAGTCGCAGGGATTTGAAATGGGTGGTGTTTTTTTGATTTTTTTTTATGAAATATCTGCAAAGCTGGGGGACGTGGTTCTCTTGAGATGACCCACACACACTGATTCAAACGCTCAGGCATAAAAGGCTTGAAATGGATTCAAACAATATGGTTCTCTGAAGATGAAAGAGGGACCAGATGCAGACCAAGGGAGGAGGGGGAGGAGCATGTCTTTCCCAGAATCACATACAGTTGACGAGTGAACATTTGCTGTGTTGTGACTCTGCATTAAACAGATCATAAATCTCTCCCGGCAAACAAACAGCACTCCAAACTTGAAGTCCCAGAACGTAAATACAAAGCATGATATTTAAAGCAATGGCGTGAGGAAACAAACAGACATACTTGATAGTCCTGCTGTGTTTGATACATGCTGAAACAGAATGACTTTGCATTGGTAGCATTTGGATATGACACTTGTAAAGTGTGTACCGCACCTTTGTTGACACTGAAAAGGCTTTGCGATGCATTTTATATGAACTATTTGTAGAATAAAATGAGAAGAAATCAACGAAAAAAAAAATGTAAACTAAAACCGTAAATGAATATGTGACACTGATATTGGCAATTGACAAAGACAGCTACTGATCAACACACACACACACACACACACACACTGAACAGCTTTGGCTGAGACATTATGCTGAATGCCTGCTCGACAGAAAGGCCACTAAAAGCATGCTGCTTCTTTTAAGTGTCTGCAGACTAAGTGTGAGAGGGAACTGCCTGTGCTCTCGGCCGCATGCCGACCCAATGACGGCGAGAACACAGCTCCACACAGCCCGTCTCTTAGAAATGATTCATTAAAGTCTGAGACAGCTAGTCATTTTAGCGTTTTCGATCTGGTTGTTCAATACCAATAAGGTAATATAAGGTGCAAAATGTCAGGCGGTTTGAAGTGGATACGATGGCGACGATGTGAGCAGCCGTTTTTGAGTGACGGACAATCAGGGGAGGGCGAGCTGTCCTCCAGCTCAGGCTAGCATTAGCTAGAAGGTCATGTTTGTGGGTCACTGCTTCCACAATACAACGGTCCATAATGTTAGTGTCCCATCAACAGCTTGTCTCCTGGGAATAAAACAGCCCTCCGAATGAAATAGGGTTACCTAATTGAAGCCCGAACGTATCTCTGCCTGACAAATGGGGGAGAAAACCTTTTGTCAATTTAATGGCTCTGAGGTCCTCTGATGTGTCACAGAAAAAATAAATCACTGCAGCAGGAGAGCTGCACCGGACTGACGACCATCAAGCTGATGTAGGCAACGTGATGTGCAATAAAAAAAAAAGAATTCTAAAAGGCAGACCCTGATGTCAGAATGGTACTGATGCACTCCACGTTAAAAGAAAAAAATCCCCCTACAAGCACTCCTGTGAAATGACGCTGGTCACTAAAGACCTGCTATGGACAGACATTTTATTCCATTTCCTCCCTGCGGGGGAAGTGCTCCAGGGCCATGCAGGGAGAAATAAATGGGAAAGAACGAGTCTGTGTTAGAATGCAACGTTCTGCTCCATTTCATCCAGAAATGTTCATTTCGCTCATTCCAACGGAGGGAAAATGTACTCCGCTCGAGCTTATGGTTGGATGAGCCAACTTTTCAAGGCTCTGTACACACAACACGTACGCACACACGCACACACACACACACGCACACACACAAGTCAAAGTACAGAGAGTGTAAAGGGCGAAATAAAAGTTGAAAGTGGGGAAAAAAAAGATGAGAAAAGTACAACTGCCTTAGCGAGTATGAGAGGAAAATGGGATATGAAACGAGATATTTTTCGTACTTATCTTAGTGATAACAGGGACGCAGATAGACCATTATAAAAGCCGTATCAGCACATCAAGGAAGGAGCCGAGGAAAGGAAAGATGGGATGTTTTCGGGCTCAAGGATGTGTTGATAGCCAAGAATTTCAAGAAACAATGGCTGCTTGGCTATAAAAGCCTCGTCAGGCCACTATAATAACAGATTGGACACTGTTTACCTCTTCTGCCTTGAGAACGGAATGACGCTCTGACTTTAAACCTCTCAGAGAGGATAAAAGGTCAACAGTGACACCAGAGAGCTGATTTGTACAGAAATCAAATCAACTAAAGAACAGGGTCTCCTGGGCTATGAAGCAGGGGGTTTTGGTAGTCCGGTATTATGTCCTGATGCAGACTGGGGAGGGCTTCTAGGGGCAGCCAGTAGGATTCGTGACGGGCGGGGTTGCCAGGTTTTACGATCACCGACACCTTCCCTCTTCTACCGTCCTGCACGTGTGCCGAGAGAGCAGGAAGGTCAACGTCGTCCGTGTTCATGTTGTACAAAAAAATATTCTATCCAAGAGTTCCCGTCGTCAGTAGTGTGTGCTGTGTGTTTGCACATTTGCAAAACATACAGCAACTGTTTGGCATGTCCATCAGTTTGTGTACCTCTTTGTCGGTCTGTGTTTGCGGCTTTTGTTTGTATTTTTCATATCCAAACGCCATCTGCTTGTTTCCCATTCATCCCTAACCGTGTCAAGTCCTGGCAGCAGCGGCGCTGTGGTCATTGGCAATGTGCTGAGTGGAAAACAGAGCTGTGTCGCTCCCCGTCCATCCCGCCGGAGTCCTGCTAGTCCTTCTGCTCTCCACAGAGTCTCTCTCGCGCGCCTCCCCCTGCGTGGGGTCTCCCCCGAGGGGGCGCTGGTCCTGTCAGAGCCTCTCGATGTCCCTGTATTTCTTGCGGAGAATGGAGACCTGGTCCTTGAACAGGATGGGGTCCAGTCTCATCTGGGAGTGGACCAGCGGCATGGCGCCAAACCAGCTGGCGAACTTGTTCATACAGGTTTGCCGCTGGGCAAAGTGGTCCGGATCTGCCCAGCGGGAAGCTCTCGAAGACTGTTGGGAATGGAGAGGGAGAAGAGGGGAGACAAACAAAAAGCATGTTAGTGTCATTATCACGGTAAATGATAATTATTGCTTTCGATCAGCGAGTCGCAACCACGCGGTGCTTGTACACCAGTGGGTATTATAGTGGGCTTATAGTGCTCCAGTCTTGCAAACACTATATATATATATATATATATATATATATATATATACATATATATATATATATATATATATATATATATATACACACACACACACACACACACTCAGCTATACACGCTTCACACACATTCCCAAGGATAATATCGTTAACGATAAGGCCACGCACACAGCGACTATGCCCTCCTACATCCACACAGCACATGCAGCCCTCTCTCTCTCTCTCTAAGCCGACACACATGCACACTCACATGCTCTCCAGCTTGTACGGGGTAATGGGTTTTCTTTTAACCTAAACCACATTTGCAGTGCGGACCATTTGCAAGATTTTTCCCCATTTTCGCAAACCGCTAAGCACATGGAGAGATTGCGAGTGAGTGGCTCAATTCATTTGACAAAAAAATATGATTTTGTTTGTCGTCCAATTTGTGTTTAGGAGGGAAATAGAAGGTGCAACTAGGATTACATATCGGTGTGTTGTTTTATCACATTTACTATTGAACAGTTGAAATGATGAGCTGAAAATAATGGATGTAATAAGGTAAAAGTAGCAGTTTAAAGAACTACCTAAAAGTAGTGAATAAAAAAATTGAATAATTAGCTAAAAGTATTGGATAACTGTTACCTTATCGACATAAACACAAAACATTCGACTGTAGGAAAAAACTTGTATAAATATCCACGTTTAGGGATATTTAGGGATACAATAACAAACATCTGCCGCTTTCTTTCATTCAATCAAAGTCACAGTTCAGACCCCGTGACAAGAGAAATCCATTACTTAACGACGACTGACGTTAACGCTTCTCAATAAATCATCAGCTGGATCATATTCTACATTAGCGAGCCAGGAGCTCGACTACAAACTATGACGGAAGCCATAAGAACTGAGACGCCTCCTCTCTGGGCCTTTGTCTCTCCGCCGTACAGTAAGTGACTTGTCCTGTTTACCCACGGGTCGCACCAAAGACTTTCAGGTGAATAACTCATGCTGTTCACAAAGCAGCGAGAGTTCATTCCAGCTGAAAGGCCGAGACACACACTGATGATGGGGAGAAAACAATACTGGCTTCAGCATGAATCACAACTCATATGAAAAAGTAGGATACGATCAAAGTGGATAATATAATAAGTCTACGATTGTTCCGAGTTCAGTCACATCCTGTCATGTGATTTTCTTTAATGTAAACCAATCCTCTCAACTGACAGCTGTCCTGAATTTTGGTGTCACAGCTCTTTTAAAAAAAAAAGGGCCAATGAGTCATCTCAGTGAAGGAATTCAGAAATAAATTAAAAACCGACACGGATCCGGTCATGAGAAGGGTCACAAAGCAGTCCCACCTGTCCCATCATGGTCTCCTTGTACTGTTTCTTCTGTGTGACCTTGATGGGCGGCAGCTTGGTGACAGCGGAGACCAGGAAGTTCATCAGGATGTCCTCGCAGTTGGCCAGCTGGTCCACCATGCCCTTCAGACTAGTGGGTAAGTAGTTGGTGTACAGGTGATGGTAATACCTGCGAGAGAGAGAGGAGAGAAGTGGGTTAGAATACAGGAAGAGTAAAATCATGAAATGAGAATAAATAACGGGCGATGCCACGTGTGAGCAAGAATAGAAAGGTGAAAGCATTTAAAGGGAAACTAAAGCAGACTGAAGGGTGAGTTGCAGGTTAAGTTTGGCTGCGATCATAATTCATGTGGTCTGGTTTGATATCACGGGTATTTTCCCTCATTTCCGTTTCACTTTTCCCAATTGAACACAATAAAGTGTATATCGAGTAGCGCTTGTCGACTGTTTGGGGCGACTTGAATTCAAATGCACCACAAATTTCAGACTCTTTCACAGGTTGAAGCCTTCGGGTAGAACTCTGAGTTCATCAACGGACTGATTGCTCAGAGCTCCAGGATGGATTGAACGACTGGGTTATTGAAAGCGATTAAGCGTTTGGCCGCAGTGATTGGCTGACTCCGGCTTAATGGACTGCTCCCATCACAGCTGAGTGAAGCCATATTAAAGCTGACAGGGGCTGTTGTAGAACTAAACACAGGAACTATGAAACGCCGTGTAGCAGACAAATTGACTTTTTTTTCCTGGGATAAAACATACCCGGTGTCAAAACACTGACTTCCTGAGGCTGTGCAACACCGAACAAGGGGCCTACTTTCATAATCGGCAGATCACTGCATCAAAAGTGTTGTATCAAAAGACAGACGACTGAACACTGGAGAGCAGAGCGAAGCTGTGATCCCCCGTATAACAGAGAGGGGAACTGAAGCAAGGCACATGAAAGCAAACAGCAGAGGGGAGCGAAACAGTGAGCAAGTAAACAGCTGTAATGGAACCAAGTTGTTCTGCAGATCAGAGGACGGCGATGTGAAAGCCCGCGCTGCTGCACCTGTGGTAGATGGCGGCCCCCGTCAGCACCATCGAATAATCGTTGGTCCATTTGGATGTGTAGCCCCAGCGCTCCTTGTTGCTGTCCCAGAAGTGGCTGCGAGCGGGGTAACCCACGATCCGCTCCGGGAAACTCTGCCAGACCGTGAAGGCAAAATCCACCTGGACGGACACAAAACAGATTTTGACATATTATGATATTTAGAACCACATTTGTATCACTTCCCAATAAAAAACAACACCGTTATGAGTTGTGACTCGGTTATTCATGGTTTATAACTCATTTTCTAATGCTTTATTTCAGTTATAAGCATTTAACTTATGGTTGCCAGGTTGTGAAAAATCCCTTTTACATGGTGTTCATCCTGGGCTGAATGAAATGACTGGATGGCCCATTACAGTCCTACAAAATGAAATGAGAATAACAACAAATGTTTCTATAATACCATCCCCACCATAGCTTTCAGCAAACTATTTAAAGTTTACTTTTACCCATCTGGACCAAGATCAATTTCTAAATAACGTATTAACATTCATAACTAACTATAACTGACTTGATGACTTATTAGAAAGTGTGAAAGTCACAGGTGTTTATTAATGCGTTCATATACATTTATAACTGCATTATCACCAATTAGAATAAACACCAGCCAGAGGGATTCTCCACAACCTGGCAACTCAAAGGTTGCCCTGATTAATGGCATATAACTTATTTACAAAGCATTAGTAAGTGATTTATTAGCCATTAACAAAGCATCATTACGACGCCATTGAATGCAACAACACGGGAGTATTCCTGCAGGTATGCTGTGGTTGTTATATTTAAAGGATGAGAGGAGAGAACTCCCACACACTGTCCCTTTACTTGTAATTCACTCTTATTGATGAATACAACATCTCGGTCCTCAGACTGAGGCTCAAAGTTCATTGCAAGTAAAAGGACAGTGTGCTGTAATTCTCTCTCTTCTCTTGTTTAAAGATGTTTCCTCCTACACACCTGCCTCCAACAAATTGAAGGTGTTCATGAGCCTTCACAGTTTACGCTTAAAGCATGAAATATTTCCTTTGAGATGTTGAGATTCATTTTCTATTTAAGGTATACGTTGTGTGAGGGAAAAAAAAGAATCCAAGAGGGAAAGAAAGACAACAGGGAGAACTAACAAAGGAAGTGTGCACTCAAACAAAGCGTAGTGAAAGTACAACAGAGGCAAAACCTCATCAGACACAAAGCAGTCCGTCCTAAGCTGCTGCCTGCAGCAAACTTCCGTGGCGGCGATCACAGCATTCAATCAAATAATTAGATGAAAACATCAAAAAGGCCTCAGCTGCTCCACAAACAGCCCTCTCTGCATTACACTGCAGACTACCGCGCTATCATACACCGAGAGAGTGCTTACATTTATGAGTACTTAACGTCAAAACCTGCCGTAAAACGCAATACACATCATTTTTATCTTCTCTTCCTGCCAGAACGTGAGCTTACAAACGAATCCCGGAGGAGAAGAAGAAGAGCTCCGACTCTCTTTTGCTTCCAATGCAGGAGAAATGTAGTCGAACGACGACACAGTAATAAGGAAAAGATATTTCGATGGTTGAACCGATATCAAGAGGAATTACGGCTGGAAATATGTGCATGTTGGACAAAAAACAAAGAAACAAAATCATTCTGAGGAACTGAGTGCCAGGTTGTAATTTATTGTGAGTGTGAAATCTGCTTCTCAACATCTTCACTTAAGGGCGAAACAAATCTGAGGCAGAAGAACAAAACTGTTGCGTTCTAGTTGAGCGGCTCATTTTGAGAAAATGGGAAGGGTGTGTAGATGGGGGACTGTTAGAGATCGATATTCAAGCCTGAAGTTCTTTTTTAATATGTACTGGCATTGATGTTTCTATAACTTGTTTATGCTCATGATCCAACACGTCTTCATGGATGAAAAACGGGTCGTCCGCACAAACAGCCTTTACGAGATCTAATTCCACACTGTTCAAAGCAGCATCTGGCTTTTAACGGTTCTTTTAAACTATGTCTTTTACATGTCCCTCAATTGTATCTAAGTGCAATACTAGATCGCCAAAAAAAAACGTGTCCCCGGAAAAGAAAACAGGAACAGTCCCGACAGCATGAGGAACAAAAATGCCCAAAACAAGTGCTGCTGTCGTATAGGGGATTCAGGAGGTACGGTGTGAATACAGGTGCCGAAACATGAGGGGGAAGAATGAAAGAAAAGTATAGAGAGAGAGAGAGAGAGAGAGAGAGAGAGAGAGAGAGAGAGAGAGA
>NW_022280065.1:1123731-1141572 GCF_004355925.1 Anarrhichthys ocellatus | reverse complement strand
AGAGAGAGAGAGAGAGAGAGAGAGAGAGAGAGAGAGAGAGAGAGAGAGAGAGAGAGAGAGAGAGAGAGAGAGAGGCGGGCGAGAAAAGCCAAAAAACGTACGGCGCCGGGAGTAAAAGTTAGAGTAGTTTAAGTGATTTGAGAATCGAGCTGTGGAGCGATAACTTTAAAACACCGGGGACAAACAGAAAGAGAGATAACAAAAAATTCTTTCAGAGAAAATGCAAACAGAGAGTTGCTTTTGGGACATAGAAAGCGTTTGGATCTTTGTTTTGTCTCAAGAGGACCCGACTGTCGGGACAAGGAAGAGGCAGATGGAAAGAGAGAGAGAGAGAGAGAAATGTTATTATGTTACAAAATACCTCTGTGGTGGACAACACTGTGTCTTCATCCAGGCTGAGGACAGCGTCGGTCACGATGGTCTCGTAGGGCAAGAAACGGCTGCTCATCACCTGCACGGGGACACACAGATCACAAAGGGTTGAAGCCGCGTCATTGAAATGAAAACGTTGGATCCCTCCGCTTCACACAGCGTTCATTTGTCATCACTTGGTCGCCTGAAACACATTAAAGACAGGCTGAGGGAGCGAATGTCGATCTCAAAGTTGTGCAAAATGTCTAAAAAGGGAAGAAAGAAGGAAAATAAACCTTCCTGTTACATGTTGTCACATTTTATTTTTCATGCGGTGCAGACGTGTTTATTCACACAGATGACAGCTTCCACTGAATGTTTCCAAGGAAACATTCATAACTCCATCTCATCCTAAATGTGTAGCTTGTTTTGAGGGTTTTGTTCCAGGTGTGGCCGTCTATTTTCTGCCACTTATTCAGTTTCAGGTCGCGTTGGCAGCAGACCTAGCGAGGTAGCTCAGGACAGCTTCTCCGTAGGGCGCCTGGAGACGTTCCCAGGCAAGATGGGATACTGTATGTAATTCCCTCTAGCATGTCCCGGGTCTCTCCCGGGTCTCATCCCACTTGGAAGTGCCCGGAAAACCTCCAAGAAGAGTCAACAGGGAGGCATCCTAAGAGCCAACATTAGCCTTTGGACGTGTTTTTTTGGGGGTTCATCTTGCCCAAGGACACTTTGACATGCTTACTGGAGGAGCTGGGGATCGGACCGTTGAACTTCCGACTGAAAACCTGAACCACGGCCGCCCGAAACCAAACCAAACATGCCGTAAACACAACACTGACATTAGCGCCTTTTAACGTAGACATGGCAAACTTCTTAGCAAACAGTCGCCTACAAAATTGAGAAGACAACTTTATTAATTATTTGGATTCCCTGTTTGCGTCCACCTGGCAAATGTAAGTCCAATATTCACTTTAATTTTAGTTCTACCAACTCCTGAGGGAAATATCTTTAACCGCTTAATGCTCCACCGTGTTCACCGGCTTGTAGCTAACTCTTTCTGTCGTTTGGTGCTAGTATGTAGCATACAGTCACTCTATTGTGGCTAAGAATCACACAATAAGAAAGCGGTGAGAGTGAATCAAAACAGTTAAATTGTGGGCCAGAAAATCAAAACAATGAGCTGAAAGACGCTAAAATGAGATAAAGTGCAGAGTCTGGGGATAATTACTTGTTCATCAATCACTCGTGACCCCTTTCACATAAAAGTAGTCATGAGATCCATAGCTGATAGTTAGATACTTAAATATAATTAAATGAAACTTAATATAAAAATATTGCTCACAGCCACTCTGAGGATGAACCCCGACACCTAATTCTTTCAGTTGCTACCCGACGCTCCCGCGTTTTAGATCCACCGGTAGAGCTTCACCTTGAGATACATTTTAGAATAAAAACTTTCCGCTTCAATGTCTCACGTATACATTTTTAATGACTCCTTACAAATTCACGGGAGACAAAAAGCCATCACATCAACAAACAGCAGTGCAGAGAGAAGGAGAGAGAAGCCAATATCCTACGCTTTACTGCCCCCCCCCCATTGTTTTCAAAAGTGATGGAGTGCTGATACAAGTCCCATTACTGCTGCAGGGTCGTCTCTCTCTTTTAAAATCAATAACGACGCATAAATGCAGACAGACACATACAGCAGGAGTCAAGTGTCTATATGTCTGTCACAAATGTACCTTTCCTCTCCACCACCCAAAAAAACAAATGCGTGTATTTAACAGCAAATGAAAGCAAACTGTGTAATACATAACGGCCCTTGAATATTAAGTGGAAGCAGAGAGAGAGCGATGGTGGCCGGGGCCTGGTGGGTGGATGGAGAGACCGACATCTTGAGGATATTTAGGCGGGAAGTCTCTCCGTCTGTTGCCGTGATGAAAAGCGCTCGGACGAGAAAATGGCAGCTTCTGGCCGAGGAAGTCGCCCTAACTCAAACAACCTCCCACACGAAGGAGAAGCGGCTCCCGATGCATCCCTTCAATGGAACCTGGACGCGCATCCAGACACACGGTATTTTAATACGCACACACTAACAGCCTGTTGTTCAGTTGTTCAACACAGCCATTAAGGTCGGGCCTTTGCAAGAGCACTTGTTCTTTATGAAACACCTGCACTGAAAAAAAGTCTTTACATTTCTATTCAACAATAGTCAGCGTTGACCTCCTTTCTCGATCAACACCTGGCATTGTCTGCCTGCCGCGCTCAAGCAGAGTGACCTCACTCTCAACAGGTCTTCATCACTCCTACAGCCGAGGGCAGCAACAAGCACCGAGAGAACAACTTCCCTCTGGAGCCGTGTAAAGCCTGTTATCCATTCTGGTGCTGCAACTAATGATTCCTTTTATTATCGACCAACCTTTTACTGTATAAAATGTCATGAAGTATTGAAAAATGCCCAAGGCGATGTCTTCAGATTGCTTATTTAATATGACCGATAGTCCAAAAACTCAAAGATTTTCCTTTTACAATTACTTTTAAACGGGACCTATTATGCTCTTCTTTGGGTGCATATTTGTTTTATCTCAATTTACTGTTACAATATGTTTACATGCAATAATGCTCAAAAAACACCTTGTTTTTCTCATCCTGGCTGTCTGCCCTGATTGTCCAGCGAGCCCCCGCTCTGTTGTGATTGGTCAACCACGTCTTGCATGCGTCGGAAATGTCCCACCCCTTACCATATACAGAATTTAGCTCCAGCGGCCCAAAAACATTGTCGTAGCCACGGTGAGAAGAGTAACCCCCCCCTGGGCATGGACTTCAGCTTTACAACTCTACGGACCTTTTATATGTACACAAATATATACAATGCACTAAAGGAAAGGGAAAAAGAGGAAAAGCATAATAGGGGCTCTTTATTACTAAATGATCATCATGTTTTTTCATACCTGCAGGTGCGCTGTTTTTGCAGCAAAATAAATGAAGTAGAAAACATGGATTTCCAGAGTTTGATTTTACATGTGCATGCCCCCATGTCCTGCTCCCACCACCTCACACAGCTGAGCCTCGACGGTGCTGTCGGGGCTCGATCAAGTGCCATCTACTCCCCCTCTCCCCGAAAAACCCTCCAGAGGCAACGGCAGCGGCGGAAAGTTCGAGTGACACTCATATTTGATCAGGGTGGAGGAGTCGAGGTGTGTGATTGGCAGTCGCATTTACAGAACGAAGAACGGGAGAGAGAGAGAAAATGAGCATTGAGAGGAGAGAGCTGAGGCGGCAACGCCCTCTCATTTCCATTGTCAGCATTACTGCTGTAATGTCCTGCGGGCATACAGAGAGAAACAAAACAATCCCCATCTCGGCACTTGTTTTCCAGCGTCAGGGAGAACACCAGCGAAGAAGAGGTGTAGAGAGAACACGGGAGGGGAGAAAGTGACAGCGAGACAAACGGCAACAAAAAAAAAAAATTTAAAAGGAGAGAGAGAGGATGAAAGGCTGGTGTTTCCAAACCCCTGATGGGTTGTAGTGTTAGAAGTGCGACATATTAGCCTGGGGCTTGCTGGTGCTCTCCAGGAATGTGAGCTCTTACAGCCGGAATCTGCCTCCAGCACTTCGCCTCCTCTCTAAAGGACACAGCAGCAGAGGAGGGAGACGGAGGAAGGAGAGAGGAGGACCACCGGTTTGCGTGAACTATATCGAGCGCTGCTTTCTGGCCGCCGTGTCGGAGAGACAGAGAGGAGGACAGACGGAGGAGAGGAAGGTACGTGGTTAAAGGATAAGATTGGTGTTATTCCAGGTTTTTTTCTGTCAACAAATCCCAAGACAAAACCAAAACTAACAATGCTACCATGTGTGTTACTCTTTATAAAAAAGGCTTAGTCATTTCATAAAACAGTAAGCACAGATTGCCGTCTAGTGTTTGTGATCCGATGTTGCTTTTGTTTTATTGTTTGTTTCTCCACCTGTTTTATAATCTTATTTTTCATATTTTTCATTCTTGCGAAGCACTTTGTGATCTTGTTCTAAGAAAGGTGCGATACTAAATCAACTTAACTTATTTAACCAACTTTCCCTTCACTGTTTTCTTTGTTTTTTACAGGAGTGGATCTTTCTTGCACACCACCCATCCAGAAGTTATGTTTCCTGCTGCAAGAGGCAAGCAGACACATTATCCTTTAAGGCGAAAGACACAAACAGGCCAACGATGTCTGAGGCGGAAAGATATATGAATTAAAGAGAAATAAAGCATGGAAGTGAAGGACACTCCGGGTCAATGCTAACGCTGAGGACATGTCCTCTCTATTTCCTCCCTGGGAATATGGGCGTGTTAAAAACCTGTAGGGACGTTTTAATTACACAGCGAATACAAATTATACACACGGTGGGTTTTTGGTAGTCTACTATATCAGTATGTACACATTTAAAATCTTTTAGGTCAACAATACATAAATAAATATATAAATCAAGGATGCAGCTTTTTTGTATTCCTGGCAGTGTGGAGGCTTTGAATGAGGATTTAGGCCTTCATGTTTGGAAATAAAATATACAGAAAATAATGTTGAAATATTGACTGAAGAAAGAAAATATGGGACATCTAAATCATTTTAAAGATTAGGAAGGAAGGGTGCATTGGAGGGAATTTAAACTCAGTATGACCTCCGCATTTCTAAATTTCTGGCCACAGTCCCGGTGAGAGTGTACAAAGTAAATAAAGAGGAGAAAGGAGAGCAGCAACGATGCAGTTATAGAGATGCGAAAAGAAGATGAGAGGAAGAGAGAATTATGAAGAGGGGGGGGGGGGGGTCTGTGAGGGAGGAAGGGGATGAAAGAGAGGGGATAAGCAATGTGAAAGTGGCAAGAAAAAAGGCAAAAGGGATGAAAAACTCCCTCTCTCTCTCTCACTTCCTCTGTGGGGTGGAGGAACACAGCTTGGCTCGCCACAGTAAACACAGAACCCGCCGCAACCACAACAAACCACAGGCTTCCTGACACACACGCACACACACACACACACACACACACACACACACACACACACGTCAGTACGCTAAGCCTGTTCTGCTCGCTCTTCACGGACACACAGCTACACACAGAGCCCTCCCGCTGTGATTGACAGCTTGGGAGAAACCACTCAGAGCCACGGGGAGAGGTACACCATAAACTCAGCCTACCGCCGGGTGACACTGATGTGTAAACCACTTCCTCTGATTGGCAGGTGAAGTTAAGTCCTCGCGAGCGGGAGGGGGGGCGAGGACGGCATCGGATAAGTCTGATGTCTGGGAATAGAGATGAGCGACCAGATCCTGTTTACTTTTCCTCAAAAAAACAAATAAAACATCAAACCTGAGCTTGGACATGGGGAAAAAAACACGCTCGCATCGGCATTTAGAGGAAAATAATCCCCCTGTGTCCACATCTGCCCATTGACTTTGACAAGCAGGTCACAGGGAGGTCAAGAGAAACGCTGCAAGCCCTTGAACAGGGCAGAGCCTTCAGCCTAATCAGGTTGTCATAATAAATGTCACCGAGTCATGCTCACGGCTCAGAGCTCCAGCTGGAGGCTTAACTTAACACGCGTGTCTCGCATGACAGTGTCAGTCAAGGGAACAGAGGGAGGAAAACTAAATATCTCAAGACTGACATGCTGAGTCATATTTTCAACTTTTCTTTTCCTGTGAACATTTTTAAGTAAACAATAAAGTTTCTACCTTACTGCTCCGAATTCCAAATATGGTAACCTTCATTCATTGGCTGCAAAAAACCAACAACATGGCGACGGACGTAAATTAAAGATACTCGAGGCTTCAAAACGGCAGTCCACAAAACCAATGGGTGACGTCACGATGACCACGTCCACTTCTTATATGCAGTCTATGGCGGCTACACGCTTATGTTAGCCTAACTAGCTATGATGCTAACCAGAGCATCAAACTAGACAGGCCCGGGAGGAGCGACTCAGCCAAGGCAGCTCACATTTTTATTCCTGTAGTCCAAAGGCTATGGACACAGAGATTGTATTGCTTTATAGATAGATATTGCAACTCAGCTGTAACTTATTTCTCTAGAGAGATTTTGTCACTTTCTTGATATCTTGTTACGATTAAAGTAAAGAATAAACAGCAATACTTTTATTAAAACGCACACTCTAACTACACACATGCACTTATCTATTACTGCCTCTTTATCTTTCCTAACCATATGCATTTCCCATGCTAATTTTTCCTCCAAACCATGTCATTCCTTTAATGAGCTTTAACTGAAACCACACAAACTGCCATTTAATGGAACCAGAGCAGCACAAATCAAAACTCATTAACTCCCAGACACTTAGTGAAATGTGCACAAATACAGTAGCTTTACGGTGAGAGAATGTGTATAAGATGAGCTGCGTAATTAGAAGTGACAGTGATCGAATCTTTGGGGTAAACTGGGAGGAAGTGTGCTCAGGCTCACCTTGTTCTCTCCCTCGATGACGATGACGGGCACCGAGGTGGCGGGCCAGCGGTGCTTGGCCGGGAGAGGCTTGTCACAGTTCCACAGGACGATGATCTAAAACACAGAAGCAAGATATCAGCACTCGCAAACAACTCATTTGATTCCCTCGAAACAAAACAACTCTTCAGCTTGTTCAACGTGTGACATTTACGTGACCTAACCGGCCATCAAATGTCACCTTATCACAGGCTGATTGAGGGTTTAAGAGCCAGAAGGGCAACTGAAGCAGTAAAATGTTTCCAATTATGGCTCCAGAACCGTCCGTACAGTCACGTCACATTGTCAGTATTCATTTCCAACTGTGACATGTCGCTGAACACATCTTCCAGCTTGTCCGATTTCACGCTCCGACTCCAACCAGATCATGTTTTTACATGAGGGACCCGTGTTTGATGTGACTCGGACACGCAGGTCAGCTGACATTGACGCGCGGACCTCATAAATGGTTGATGAGGAACACACATATCACACACGACACCAGCCTGACTTTACACGCACAACTTTGCTTTACTATGTCTCAGCCTGTTCTCATGCATCTTTAATTGTGCCGACACAAAATGACTGCTTGCTCAACCCCTCCCCCCCCAAACTCTGATTGTCCAATCACAGCTAAGTAATTGTAACGTCAGGCACTGTCGAGCTTTGTATTTGTCTACATGTTGAAGCATTGCACACGGGGCTTTGCTGTAGAAAGAGCACTTCTTGGTATTTAAAGTGTTTGGAGGGTGGTGTGTGCTTGAGCCTTTTCAAAAACATACTAAAAACACGTTTAAGGAATGGAGTGAACAGTTGATCTGCTCCAACATACTGCAGATCGTTAGCATGCGTGGCTAACTAGCTTACAACCTACCTACACTAGTGAGCTTTACTTCAAAAGACCAAGAGTTAGCATTTCATTAGCTTACTGCATTAGTCATCATAGGTTAACATCAGCAGCTCATTAGCACCATCCTGCTCTTTAAAGATTACACTTGAGCAGCCCTAGCACATGAGATAGCGTTACCTTTGTCTAACCCGGAAGTTAGTCCTCATCCTAAAATCCCTTTTCCTCATAATTAAAAATACAAACAGGGTTATGTTAGAAAGAAATAACAGACTGATTGTTTGTCCTAATGCAACTAGTTTAACTAGCTCTTCACTGCAATGCAAGAACAATTCCGTCTCTATTTATTTACTTAGTATTTATTTAGTAGTATAAATGCTGCTGTAGCGAAAAAAATGTCCTCTTGCGGGATTAATAAAGTAATTATCTATCTATCTATTTATTTACATGGATCATTACCCGGTGAGGATGCTGACTTTTTACCCGGGACATGTAGCTTTAGCTTCAGACTTTTGTATATTTTCCGAATCGAAAGACTAAAAATGACGATGAATGTCGCCTCTGTTATTCATGTAAACTAGTGTGTAGTTCTAGAACTGGCAATAAAGGAGTGTGTGAACTCTCCCTTAACAATTTTCAATTACATTACCTGTGGTTCAGCATAATACATAATCAGTTGACTGTAATATAGTACTTGCATACTTAATGTACTGAAGTGTACATTAATGTGGGCAGTCTACTGTTTGTAGAGTCGCTGTGCAGCTCACACCGACAGGAATCTATCTAAAGAATACGAAGATGGATTGTAAATCAAACGGAAACTTCACAACACCGCCCCCCAACCCATTTTCAACTTCAAAAAAAAAACATTACAAATAGCTGGTGAAAAATGTATTTCCAAAGATTTATTAGTTTGCTGTTTTCTGAGCTTTGCCTGGAGCTGGAGCACCACCATCTGCCGTGTGCTTTCACTTCCAGTTCCCCCATCTCTGTTGTGCACACAGCTTTGTGGGAAGGTCATGCTGCTCAAAACCACATTCCAAATTTGAGCAATTTAAGTATGCACTCTGGCGATTTTCAGCGGACTTATTTATTTCCATGAAAAACATACTTAACACTCAAAAAGAGTGTAGTTACTGTGGTTTATTTCAAGCTATACTGCTACTGTAAATCCATCCATGAAATTGAGGTTGATAAATTATAACAACACAGCTAATATCAACACAACCCAAGGAACTGGTTTGCCTGAACCTGCGGAGAATACCCAATTCGCGATAAGGAATGTGATAGGAACTCATCATCGGCATTCCCATCCTGGAGAGTTCAGTTGCTGTGTGTCAGCGAACATCTGCCCTGCTGAAATGTCCTTCAACAAGTCAGTAAATTAATCCATCCCAGTTCCACCGTGCAGAGCTGTAGCCGACAATGTGCTCAGACGTCCCCGACGGAGGTGAACCGCAAGAATGTCCCCTGCAGGGATCAATAAAGCTTCACATAATTCTGACATTAACCGTGTCACGCCCAGCAGCCTCCCTCCCCTGGGGACTCTGCACCCCTGACTGGACCTGCCAAATTATGAGCTGGGAGCCATTTGGATGTCTGTGTCGAGGTGTTCGCCTTGCGTCTACACAGCAGCTGTGTGGAAATACGACGCTGCTTTCTAAAAAGAAAGATGACACCCAGCTGTTTGACGAATGGGCACAAATGAGCTCGTCATGTCAAGCCAGTACAGATACAAAAAAAAGAGAGAAAGTGTCATTGTACTATTACAACAGGTATGCAGTCTGGATCTCTGCACACCCACCCACACACACACCCACCCACCCACCCACCCACCCACAGCAGAAGAACGTGTGATTCTGCTCTTACAGGGGCTCTGTTCCTTGATTAGAAAGACAGATGGTGTCTCTGTCAGCCCACCAGCCCTCTCAGGGTGCCGGTGGCGCGTATGTGCGCCTGCATGTGTGTGTGTGCGAGTGACTGGAGGAGAACGGTGAAGAGTGTGTCTCTGTCGCACGGTTGGAAGAAACGCTGGCCTCGAAAAATGCACGTGCACGCAGCAGGAGGCCGGCCCGCTGTGCCAGAATGCGCGTCAAAAGCTTTCTTGCATCCAATTTAGCCTCCTCCGCCCTCCGAGTCCTTTCATTCTCTCCCCTCCATTCATTTATTTATATCCCTCTCCTCTCAGCAACCAGTCCTCTTTGCTGTCCACCGAGAGTGGAGAACCCCCCCCCCCCCGTTCTCCCGACTGTGTACCCGGTTCTCCACTCAGGAGTGCACAGCCCGAAAGAGCGCAAACACAGAAGCGGCAACCATAAAAATAAAGAAGAAGGCAGGGTTTGCTCAGTTGCTCAGTCCACCTGCCGCTGTGAGAGAAGGTCTCTGAGAACGGTTGGCTGAAAGCGTGCTGATGACTGGACGTGTAGTTCTTCAGCAGATGCTCCGGTTTTCATGAAAGGATGGCAAAGTTCATTCTTGACCTTGAAACAGCAATGAATAAAACAATCTGCACCCAAGCTCTCCTTATTCGCTTGCTCTGGAGCTTTTGATCAGTTGTCGTCAAGAATAAACTGCCGAGATCAATGATTTCGTTTAATTATACGCGCCACTTTATTTAAGCAACATTCTTGCAAGGCTGCTTGTGTTTGGTCAACATTTAAAGGGGCACTCCATCAATTACAAGTCAGTTTAATTGTCATGAGGAGAACTACTTAGGATGACAGTTTGCGCTCGAGGAGTTTTTCTGATCTGAGAAAATAACCCTGAGGACATCACGCTGATGTCATCGGGGTGGGGGTGCAAATTTAAGACAGAAAGTTACGAACAAAAAGACGTAGAATTTGAAAGACGTGCACATTTATCAGGCAGGAAAGGTTTGACAAAAATATTCTACTGAGTTGCATTGTGGGAAGTGTAACATTCAGTCTCCTTTTATCACTTGAGAAATCCGCTGAAAATAACCCAGAATTTAAGTCAGAAAGTTACGAAAGAAAAGCGTAGATTTTGAAAGACATTTATCAGGAATGAAAGGTCTAGCAAGTATATTCTGCTGAATTACATTATGGGAAGTGTAGCATCCACTTTTAACATTTGAGAAAGTTTTTTTTGTTTTGCAACACAATGGGCCTCATGCAGGAAGATAACAAATTCCTCTTATTCATAAGATTTGTTCTAATTTTGTGAGCACCCACTGACTTCTGGGATTCACCAGAGATTTAACGAGCAAAACATCCTGTTATCACAGGGCCACTAATTGAAAACATTTCAAATATTAACCAGCCGTACACGCAGGGAACTGAAGAGAGTCGACCTGGTAGCCGCTCACACGGACGGCATTTACACAAATACACACACGTACAAGCAGCCTGCCTACGCAAACACACATTCATATTGTATACGCCGCTGTCACACAATCACACCCGAACACATAACTCACCCTCCTGTGCAACACACAAACGCAGACGACTCACGCACGGCACTCACACGGAAACTCGTACCGCCTACACAGAACACAAACCTGCTTACTCATGCACTCTGCTGGGCAAACAAACAAACAAAGACACAGACACACACAGACACACACACACACGAAAAACCAGCCATCGGGGAGCAAATTCCATTTCATTTCCCGTGCTGGTGAGGAGCAAGCAGGGGAATCAATACAGGCCGTCTCCAGCTGTGCTGAAGGGGGTTTCGCTGCCATGGAGACAGATGTAGCACTGCTACAAATTGCTGCTCTAATTCAATCCACCCGAGTTAACACACACACATGCACACAGACACACACACACAGACACACACACACACACACACACAGGGATGGAAGATGAATGCCGTTGTTGCTCTGGTTGGAAAATGCGATCGCAAATACGAACCCCTTAATGTGCACAATTTGGGGAGTCACGAGGTGGAGATCAATGGAAGATTCTGCAGTGAACACACACACACACACACACACACACACACACACACACACACACACGATTAAGTCCATTACCTGTGCACAGTACTGGGACTTGGCCACGGCTACCAGGAGCTTGAGTATGGGCTGGGACTGGGACACCAGAGGCGAGACGGCATGGATGACCGCTGTGAACTTGGGGTAGGGTTTGACACCTGAAACACAACAGAAAGACGGTCACTCTTTAATGCAGATTCACAAAATAGCAGAAAACAACGCCTGGCCGGAAGACGGCGAGCAGCCTGTCAGCCATCGGTGTAATTTTAAGGTCTTTGAAGAGAATAAATCCGACGGAGAACTGAAGGCTCTCATTTACAAACACTACGTATCTATTTTTAGTTAAAGATCTCACTTAAAAAGAGTCTGTCAGCAGTTCACACAAATGTAGATGATATAATTGTAAGGGATGTGCGTTTTCAAGCCAGTCTTAAAATATTCAACAACGTTAATGTGTTTTGAAAAACGCCAAAATCTCCTTGATCGCTGAATATTACATTCCGGAAACTCTTCAGCTGTGTCTGAAGCCCAATGAGCAGACGACTAAGTGCTGATGTGGCTTTAAATTCAGCCTGACTTGATGTTCGAGGAGAGTAATCAGGGCTGAAAATGAGCAGGAAGTAAGATATTGAGCAAGACGGATCATAGAGGACGTTCAACTTTTCCTAATTTAAATCTAATCAAACCCAAACCAACAAAGCGGGACGCAGAGGAGACGGCGTTAGTCTCCTTTCCCCCACTGAGCAACTTTTTCATGATGAGGAATATACGCTGTCTTAAAACTCGGTAAACTGTCCCTGTGACTCGTGATGGGAAAAGTTATGAGTGCGCAGGTTTTTCAAACCCCTGAGATGTGAATTTGTAACAAGCTCATAAACAGACTTCCATAAAACATTGAACAAAACCTGGAGCCGAATTACCGTCGTGCAGCTTATTTTAAATTTTGGATGTGCGTGCTGTTTTCTGTCCTCGGCACAGGATTCTCAGAGGCTTTTTATCACATCCTGCATCAGCACATTACACATCTCACATGTGAAGCATTCGAAGCAACACAAAAATATAGTTTGGGATTGATTCAGGAGGCCATTTAATACTCGCACTGGCCAGAAGTATGTTGACATGCCTGTTTTACATACGTTTTTGTAATTCTAGTGTGTGTTGTTGTCCATGGTTTAGTTCCAAATAAGGAAAATCTTAACGCTAAAACACACCTGACATTTTAGATCAGTGGTTTCCAACCTATTTGACCACTTAGGATGATCCTTTACCATCATCACAAGCTACTTGTACTTAGCTGAGGCTGGCTAGCTGAGGCTGGTGCCGCGTGCACACTGAAATCAGTGCGCGGAAAAGAAAGTTGTCTCCTTAAAGCGTATGACAAGCTGCCAAAAACGAGCCAACGAGATGCAGCAGCGAAACCCGGGTGTTCCTCAGGGCACGTTTGAAACAGCTGCTGCGTTTTGAAACAGTCAATAACATTCAGTAATCAGCAAAGCTGAGAAATAAAGACAACAAATGTCTTTATATTAGTATAATAATCATCCGCTTATACTGATCAATTTGACCTGGACAGACATGATCATTAAAAGAGGTTTCCACTGTATTGTTATTTACATATATGACATATTTACACACATTCATTCTAAAGTCGTATTGTTCACTGTGTGGTATCTTCACTTAGCTTTTATCACAGGATGTTATTAATGTAACAAAATGAGCCGTCAAATATATACTGCTACGTGATTTGTATTATTCTCGAGTATACACTTTGTCCATTTAGCCCGAAGCAGCACAAAAAACCCTGCTCACGCTTTGCGTGCCCGAGTGTTCACATGCCTGATGAGTTTGAGTGTCTTGTTCTCGGCTCTTAGAGAACAAGAAGACGTGTCGGTTGGAAACAAACTCCGCAGCTTTGATTTTACTCAATTACCCATCAGCGCCAAGCCAGCTTGTCTCCTAAAAGCCCATCTGTGTTTAATTGCTTCCTCTTTGACAAACAAATAAACTTGCCGGCGCTGTAATCCACGCCTGTCACCGAGCCCATCCATTTTGATATGAGCCCTCCACTCCGGGTGCTCCATCAACCGGATTTTGTGCGTTCGTGCGACGGCCCTTTGTGCGTGTGTGTGTGTTGCGGCGGCGCTGGATGATGATGGAGTGAATGAGTGAGGGATGGAGAGGCTCCCGGGTCACAGATAAGTGGCGGGGGGGGGGGGATGCTGGGGAAAACGCCGTGCTGCTGAATCGTAGCGGGAGGAATTGGTCTCGCCACAGCAGCAGTAGCAGTGCTGACTCAAAACCCAATGATGGACGGGCTGGTGTGTCAGCACGACTAATACAAACATCCATCAAAGGCCTGTTCCTCCACTCCGCCGGCTGCCACGCGCTGGAGGAGGGCAGTAGATCAGGGGGTGCCATATTTCACACCAAATCCACAGCTTGACCAAAATCTACTTAAAGTCTTTCGGACTTGGACTTTTCCCACCAACAGTTACAGATCAGTTCATTGCCACACAGGTGTGTGGAAGCGTTACGTAACACCACTTTGCTCCTGTGTTTTATGTGTGTGTCTGTGTTACTGACCCAGTGTAGCATAGTAGAAGGGGAAGTCTCCCAGGTATCCAGAGTACTGCGGCAGGGCAAAGAGCCCCCCAGGGTGACTGTTCCACATCAGGCTGCTCCTGGAGCCTTGCTCCAACACGCGGTCCTGGATGATCTGCACATGGGAACAGCAAGGAGCACACATTAGACTACACACACATTAGACTACACACACATTAGACTACACACACACTAGACTACACACACATTAGACTACACACACACTAGAATACACATACACTAGACTACACATACACTAGACTACACATACACTAGACTACACATACACTAGAATACACATACATTAGACTACACACACACTAGAATACACACACACTAGAATACACATACACTAGACTACACATACACTAGAATACACATACATTAGACTACACACACATTAGACTACACATATATTAGAATGCACACACATTAGACTACACACACACTAGACTACACATACACTAGAATACACATACATTAGACTACACATACACTCCCTATCAAGGCCGCTTCCAGCTGTTTTTCCAAATTAAAATGCTGTTTTTTCCTTCCAGATGAACGTGTTGACTGAGAATGATTCTATGTTTGCTAAAATAAAAATATAAAAACTCACACAACCGTCTTGGTTCCTTTGTAATTCTACTGCTGCTACTTGAGGCCTATTCTTGTCCGTCCTTTAAAAGAAATACAGCTTCTGTTGCTGAAGTTTCTCCTTTTTTTTCCTGTGACAAGATTTTCTTTGATTTTGCTTTCCTGAACCAAGGATCTAAGGGTAGAGTTGGACTTGTGTTGTAACATTTTAGTTAGGTAATCTTTATTGTCCCACTGTGGCTCACATGAACCAGGGTTCACATGAGAACAGAATATAAAAAGACAGAATCAATGACATGTCAGCACAACAAAAGACAAAGCTAGAGGAAGGAAATGAACATGTGTAACAAGTACGCACATGCAATAGTGCACATGTGCAAGTGAAGTGCAAAGAGTGCTATATGCTATTGAGCATGTTAACAGCACTTGGGAAGGATGAGACCAAACCGGGTCCCTGAAATGACGTCCTGGGGGCAAAAGGTCCTGGCAGTCCAATACAGCATGAGGCCTTCTAAGGACCTGCCTGTTAGAAACGTCCAGGAGCATAGCCTGACATCTTACTGGTCATTTTAAAAAAGACCTCCAAGTATATTCTTGTTGGACAGATGTTGAATACCAAACTAAGCAACTATACAAAAGTCTAAAACAGATTCAATGACACATCTGTGAAAGAGAGTCATCGTCTCGAATGAGCCAAGAGAAATCTTGGCTGAAGTTTTTTAAAGGAAGCATCAACATGGGATTCAAAGCACAGTTTGTCACAAAGAACAAAACCAAAATATTTGTAGCTACCCACTCGATCAATGTCGACACCTTCAACAACAGCTGGCAGTGGGCTTGTTGGTGACTTCTTGAAGTCAATAATCATGTCCTTTGTTTTTAGAAACATTGAGATGGAGGAAAGAAACCACAGGCTCAGGATCCTGTTTGAGACAAACTTGTGATTTTGGACTACATAAATAAACTAGTCCTGGTTTAACTAAGTCTGGGGGACTTGCAAGAGACGCATAACAACTGAATGGACGAAATCAAAGCAGTAGAGGCCGAAATATCCTGACTTTTATTCTCCAAAACACTGGATCTACAAGTTTCATAATGCAACCAATGGCATCTTTTTTTGCTTGATTTTCATCTAGAAGCTTTATTAAAAGTACCAAATGCTGCATATCGTGCTGAATCACAGAGGGACGCACATAAGAGGACGCACAAGACATCCACGGGATTCATTAACCGCGTCACAAATCAAACCGATGCCGACAAGCTGCGGATGACGACCCGTGTTGCTCCGACAGCCACAAAGAAAGAAAAAGGGACAACGCTGTCTGTTGCCGGGATCAAACTCGTGTCATTTTAATTACAGCAGGGTCTCCGGATTCTTCCGGGCCAGCCTCCCCGTTCGTTCTCGAGGCCTCCTTTTCAATTCAGCTCGTTAAAAGGAACACAAAAAAGCTACCTTTGAACAAATAACATTTCAGTCTGATCTCAAAGGACTCGTGACAATCGGAGCTATGCGTGTTGATAAAGGAGCAGCAATATTAAGGATTTGATCAATGGGCCATGTAATCACACCTACAAAAAAACAAAACACATTTCACACTGCAAATTGAGTTTTCACACACGAACACCAAGACAGTCATAAATGTGAACGAATATCAACGCAGCTAATGTTCCAATAACCCCCATTTCGACACTTTCATTGTACTATTCAAAACCCAGTCGGTGCATTAGAGCGGGTGGAAAGCTGTTATTATGAGAGAGAGAGACTGCGGGCGTTACATGAAAGTTAGAAAGCTGCCTGAGCTTCCCAAACGTTTGCTTTGTATCACCTGAATAGCAGCTATTGATCGTGTCAAGAGTGAGTCACTGTGGCACAAAGCTGAGCTGAAAGAACTCTGTGGTATTGTGTAATATTTCATCAGCAGACAAAACCAAACTAACTGAGGTCTTCTTTTTTGGGGGGGTGAACAGATCAGCAAGCTAAAGGCATTTGTGCCGGTCAGTCGCGCAGACAGAGGCCATCGGAGAAAAAGAAAATGCAGACAAAGTCTCCGGCACCAGTCAGTCACATCTGCCCCAATTCATTTCTGTGCCCAAATAGAGCGATCATTCAAATGGTCCCCCCCACCCCAAACTGCAGCCCGCCGACGGCCTCTGCCGAGCAGGCAAACAGAGGAAAGAGATATTGCCGCCGTGCCCTTGAGCCATGCTAAATTGCCGCAGTAAAACAGACACAGGTTTGCGATCGTGTTTTACGGCCTTGCTTGCATCGGGAGGCGACGGCTGCCGGCTCGGCAAACTCAAAAAAAGGGGGGACGGACGCGAGAGGTGAAGAGGGTCGGGTGGGCGGAGCAGCTGATGGCTTTTCCAATTGTTAAAAGTTAATAATGTAGCCGGAGGGAGCGGACAGTAATAATATTGACAAAGCCACATCAAAATTCAAAAAAAAAAAGTGTAGATGTGAGGGGAAAAAACAGCACTGGTTGCGTTATTTTTTTGTTTTACTCTCCCTAGCTTTGTCCCTGAGGACAGTCGATAGCCATTTGCCTCAGCCGAAGAGATTAACTCGGAATCCGTTAACCTCTCTATAAAAAACCACTGCCTGCCACCTTAAAAACCCAGAGCCCTCGCGCCTTATGAGGGGCAATTTCGCTCGCTTGGCTGCGGCTCCTCCCCCGTCGGCGGCCCTCAGTCGGGACATGATGGACGACTCAATCTCACCTACGAACAGCCACAATCAACCAATTAGAGCATGATAGATAAATCCCGCTTCTCCGGGAGCACACTGTGAGCTCGGCTTTAATAGGTGAGTTTAATAGGCGTACCGGCAGCACAGGGTCTCGGCCATATTGACCTTGTGATTGGTCGAAATGCAGCCGCTTCCTGACAGGAAACACCGCATGATAGGTGGAACACGTGTTTCCCGCTTGCTTGCCAACTCCGCACACACACACGCGTGCACACGCGCGCACACACACACACACACACACACACACACACACACACACACACACAC
>NW_022280065.1:1118521-1123721 GCF_004355925.1 Anarrhichthys ocellatus | reverse complement strand
ACACACACACACACACACACACACACACACACACACACACACACACAGAGAGTGGATGTGGGGAGTCAATAAAAAAAAAAAGCAAGTGAGTTTGTGTGCGTGAGGAGATTCAATCTGTCAAGATATCAGAGTGTTTGTGTGTGTGTGTGTATCATCACAGATCTGCAGGGAGGAGGAGGAGGAGGAGGAGGTGGTGCTGGCTCGACAGGATGAATAAACCATGTCGCTCGTTATCTCGGGGGCTGCCACGGCAACGCAATTTACATATGCCACCCATTCTCCTCATCACCCTTTCTCCCACCACTCTCCTCCCCTGTTTTTTTGTCGCTTTTTTTTTTTTTTTTAACAGGACAGTCAGTCAGGATTAAACATTTAGCCCGTCGCTGTATTCCACACACACACACACACACACACACGCACGCTCACACACTGAGTCACGAGCTTTCGTCGTGTCACCTTGCGCTTTAGTGCGGAGTGACAGCGCGTCAGCAAGGTTATGCCTGGGTGGCGCCGTGTGTATCTGGGCTGACACACCTCGACATATGGAGATGTGTTTCTGACTCGGCGTGTGTGATAGTGCACCAGTGTGACGGGGCTCGATAACAAACGGACCCGAGCTAGCTAAAAAAAACAAAAAACTGACAGTTACCGAAGCCACGAGCGTGCCGGTGCTTATGTATTTGTGTGTGTGTGTGTGTGTGTGTGTGTGTGTGTGTGTGTGTGTAGGTGGAGTTCAGATGTGAGATTTGGCAACGCGGTAAGAAGGGGAAATGAAATGCCTGACGGGATACTTGGGAGACATTTGGGACTGGATGGAGGAATCGGGGGGTTTAGAGTCACATCTTTCATAAACTAGAACACGAGACAACGAAACCTTTCTGTGTATAAAAACACTTTTTGTAGTTGGGGAAACAGCAGCCGTGACCAAAATGGTGGCAGGGAAAAAAAAGTATGAATCCATCTTTTAAACCCTCTCAGAACACTAATGCTCTAAACCTGCCTCCAGCTCAGCATGTGTACCGGACTGTTGAAAGGCTATGAAAGTCCCTCTTCCCTTCCCGCACCTTTCTGACATTGAAATTGCTTTTTTTTACAATTTTGTAACCATTCGGAATTAACAACCCAATAAACTCGACCACTTTACGCAGTGACTGGCCGGGTCTGCGGAGGTCAGAAAGCATTGCCTTGTCTTCGAGTGTGACCGCTATAAACACTTTACGCCTTTGAGAATTAGTCGGACGAGGCATTGTATGAACTTTTTCAACCATACTTAAGCCGTATTTTGGACTGATTTTAACACAGGAGTCAAAGCGATGAATTATGGTGACTTGAAACATGCTAAAGGGGCAGTGTGAGGCTCAAGAAACTTCATAAAAACGTACTGAAAACTGTACGTCACCACTGGAATCCACTGGAACGGATCACAGCCTCAGGACAAAGGTTTTATAGCCGACTGGAAGTGAGAGTTTAAAACTCATGAAAATGGATTTTCACTCACTGGTTTGAATCCCCCAAACTGGCTCACAAAATGTATATTCGACTCTGGTGCCACAGAGCAAGGTACTTAGTGCTGACATGCTTCCACGAACGCTGTAAACACTGTTCATGTCTACTACTAATACCACTGGCACCATTATAAACACAACTGCTGCTGCAACCACTAATGACGATTTTTGCATCTATCAACAATACCATGACAGAAACGGTGCTAATATACCGTCATATCCTGTTTCACCCACTTTGAGAAAAGAAGAAAATGTTTATAAAAAAGGCAGCTTTTGACAAATTATTCGTGAACATGTGCAGAAATGTCCTCCTTGCTCTCTGTAGAAGACATCCACCCTTGGTTTTTGCGTTCAGCCTTGTACCAAAGAGAAGCCTGAGAATAAAGCAAACGACTGCAGAGACTCTGCGGCCCTCTCGAGAGAAAGACTGATGATGGAGGAGAAGCAGAGTGGGTGGCAGAGAGGCCAAAAGGGCGCAGGGCTGTGTGCAGCGCACGCGCATCTCGAAAATCTCACCTCCAGTGTGGTGAGCACTATCTTTTCCACGGAGGAGAAGTAGGCCTCCCAGAGGAACTGAGTCTGCTGTCTGAGGGACAGGATCTTGTCCTGGTGGATGGAGCGCACCGTGGTCGGGATCTGCAAAATGACAAAACAGCAGCCAGTCATCATTCAGTGCTGATCAGGGGCATAAACTGTTGTGATTAGAATTGCTCCCATGTAACGCTCATCAACAGACAAAGCACAGTGAGGTGTAGAAAGCAGATATTGCAGGTTTCTGGAGTTGTAGCCGCAACTATATCTAAGTAAGTTAGGTCAAGTCCAAGTCTCAGGTGTTCTCAATGAATTCTTGAGTCCATGAGGGCAAATCCAAGTCGAGTTATAACAAATAAACTGCAAGTCAGTTCTTTGAACGCGGACCATTTTGCTTTCAACAGTTTACCTTCACCAACAGTTTTTCCTCCAGGGTTGTACAAGGTAGAAAGAGGAAAAACGGACCCGTCGTTCTTCAAGATTTGAACCACATCTTGTTTCTCAGTTGTCGCCTCGCCCCGTGTATGACCGCCTAAATTATACACTTGAGTTACGTGGCAACAGCTAAACTATCTCCATGACAACTGAGCAACTCTATCCGCTGAGGAAGGGCACAAGATGTGGTTGAAGATGTCGAGGTACGTGCAAACTGCTGTTTACAAAGTCAACGAAGCAAAACTTGAGATGTTTTGCTTTCAAGTCTCAAGTCACGTAAGTCCAGTCGCACAAAGTTCAATTCAGGTCGAGTGTTGAGTCCCATATTTTGTGGCTAAATGAATAATTTGACATTTTTTGGAAATACTTGCTGTGAGTTAGATGAGAGGATGAATACCTCTCTCGTGTCCGTACGGCCGATTTGAAGCCACCGGCAGCGGTGAGCTCAACTTTTGAGATTTGAGACACGGGCCATTTCGATCGCCACTATAACAGCAATTTTTCATTTTTACACTTTGGCTTTTGTGTGTATAAAACTAACAAGATATAACGTATTCATTAGGGAGCTTTAAAGGTGCTAGAAGCCGGATTTAGTTTACTTTGGAGGGAGCCAGGCTGTCTCCCCCCCCCGTGTTTTCAGTCTTTGTACTAAGCTAAGCTAACTGGCTGGAGCCTTACATTTAACAAACACGAGGAATTTACAAAAAATAGCAGCAACAGCAGCTATCGGTCATCAAACAGTATTAGGAAGAAAAAGCTATTAAAAAGCTGCAGCAGCCTTTGGTGAATGCTTTTGTACTTTTATCTGAAGAGCTGTGCAGTTTAATCCGTATTGTGAGTTTATTTGTCAGAGTAAAGAGGGGATAAATGGCAAATAAACACATTTCATCCACACTTTAGTTAATACTGCCATATCCTGCAAACTGGGAAAAATTGTTATTGTTGAAGTAAATATATATGTGTGGTATTCTCCAAACATTTTCCCTGTTTTAAAAAGAGCAAATGCTTTGTATGTACAGCAGATGTAGCCCACATTTAGTGAAAAACAAACATGAATTTATGTCCTGTATGTTGTCTCAGCCCATCGCTGTAAAATACATAAATCCACAGACATACCCAGGATGGCTCAGGCACTGCTGCTGCTGCACGGAGTTATAAAACTCAATGTCAAACAATATTATTACGCACTTCATTCAAATTAAGATTTAATGGGCATATAATTGCTTTCCCCCCCATGAAGTTCAAGCAATTCCAGCCAAATCCATTTGCTCATTCTATTTATTTGCCCTCTCACATGTGAGTCTTTGAGTGGCATTTTCAAGCACTTGGAGGACTTGGTATGCTGCTGGCATTCAAGAGCCCCACTCCAACACAAAACAAAACAGGGTTTGGGGAAATGTAAGAGGAGAGTGTGCACTCAGGATAACTACAGTCAGGGGAAAAAAAAAAAAGGGGGGGGGGGGGGGGGGGGGGGGGGTTTGTTCCTCTGTCGGGTTTAGTACTGTATTCAGGTGATACGCAGAGCGGGCACTTTTTTTTGTGTGGGTGTTGTCTTCGGGCCGTCACCTGCAGCAGGAGCCTCTCGTCGCCGATCACTGCGGCTGTGTTCCAGTCGATGATCTCGGCGAAAGGCAGCTCCCAACCATTACTCAGCATCACCGGCACACACGCAGCCTGAGACGCACACACACACACACAGAGAGAGAGGGAAGCTTGGACAAAATCCTTTACAAACACAATCAGAGCTACGGCTAAATCATGCCTGCTTTGCTACATATTGATCCGGATAATGAAAGCTGCACTGTATTGTAATTGATCCGTGTGTGTTTGTCTGTGACCCTTTGTGTTAATGCCTAAACCCCCCGTTTGGGGAAAAAAAATTTGTATTTTCTTAGATTTGCAAGCTTCTTTGGTGTGATGTGGATATATTATACATAAAATCACTACTGAGGCTCGGAGCAGCCATTAGGGAAGTCAGTGACACACGCGGCAGGAGGCCCTTTCTTGTCTTTGTAGAAGCCGCAGACTAGATGCTGTTTCACAGTAGACATCTTATCAAAGTGCTGAACTTTAACAACCAAAAGGGAAAAGTTCATCACTTCCAACCCTATCACATGACACAGTCATCTGACTCATCGTTTCTATATAAAGAAAACAATGAATGCAGCTTTAATTTAGAAAAACAATGCAGCGATACGCGCACAACGATGTGAAAAACAGCAGCCGTTTGTTGGAGAACAGATGACACAGAGCATCACGCTCTGGATTTATATAAATCAGGAAACATTTATTCACCCACAAGAACTCAAACATGCAGACAAATAATTTCTTAAGAAGGCGCTTAATAGTTCCGTTTGTGATTCTCTTTGAGTTTATTTGATTTCTAAAGAAAATGTTGAAATCACTTATGAGCCTGAAAATTAAATAAAAACACGCTTTTTCGCAGCTGTTGACGCGTCAATTTGAAAAAAGGTAACTTCAGGCGCTGTAAAGTTAATCACTCAAAGGAGGCGAGCAGGAGGAGTGATAAAAGAGAGGAGAAAGGGCAATTAAAAAAGGCAAAATAAAGTGGATATATCGATGTAATAAAAATAAATAAGAAAAGATGAAAAGATGGGAGGCAGTGAGGCTGAATGTGGCCTTTGGCAAAGGAGTGGCAGAGAGATGGAGGGATGAGAGGAGAGTTAGAGGGAACAGCTGGCGAGTGTGTGTGTGTGTGTGTGTGTGTG
>NW_022280065.1:1104712-1118121 GCF_004355925.1 Anarrhichthys ocellatus | reverse complement strand
GTGTGTGTGTGTGTGTGTGTGTGTGTGTGGCAGCCGATAGTGAGATAAGCGCACTTATGTGGGTGCACTCTGTGGACGGTTAGGAGAGGTAAAGGACAGTGCAGTAGTAATGCGGGAGAGCACGGTGCAGTTATAGAAATGGATGAACTGAGGGGAGAGAGGAAGAAAGTGAAGTGCGTAGATTTCAAGAGGTTTTGAGGTAAGTGGAGGTAAATGCAGATCCAGTGGAGAATGACTCCACATGGGGGGAAATTTATCTCACGGGGTTATTATGGTCATACAGCACAGTGAGGCGTTACGGTGCATTATATGTAGTCATTTTAACTTAACGTGCACTTGACCTTGACAAACTGTTACACTTGAAAAAGCGCAAAGATCTCACGACTGTACCTTTGTAAACCATGTTGATGTTCATACACCACTGCCACAACGTGTTTTTAATCTATTTTGAAACAATGAGGAAAAAAAACTATTACCATCTTTGTGGCTGTAAATTTGGTTCACTGTAACTACTGTAAGTCCGCTTCCAAGTGGACTCTGGTGCGGTTCGGTTGTGGTGTGAAAGAAAACAGGATTTTATGATAAACTACTGTGGGATTTTGGCATTATTTTTAAAGATAAACTATTAATAAACTACTAATCTGTTCAGGAAAAAGTCGTATAATTTATCTGTATAAAACTGTTAAAACTGCTGTGCTTTTATACGACTGTGTACTTTGTCAGTTCACTAAGTCCGCTAAAAAGAGGTCCAACAGTTATAAGCCCAGAATAATTTCGCCCTACCCCGTTCTTTTATTATTAATAATTCAATTATTTCCTTGTGAGCTCTTCTCTTTGTGACACCAAAAGTACATGCTTTTCTCTTGGTCCGGACCAAGTGAACTGAGCAACAGGTGTGAAAGCAGCCCGAAGGGCGTCACATCGAATATTTAGTTAAGTACTGGAGAACTGTGGCTAATAAGTGCTAACACGCTACCCAGCTGGGAACATGACAGGGTTCATCGGTTAGTTTCTTTACACTATCCCCACTAAAGGGCCAATTACTGTCCCCTGGCATTTCCTTTCTAGAGATTGTAAATAATTTCATTTAATAAAGAGTTATTAAAGAGAGGGGGATAAAAGCTCTACTAGCTTGCGTTCTTGGACGCTAACAGGATGATAAGTTCACACTGTTTTATTAAAAAAACGCATGTCTAGTATTGTCTAGCATTGCCTAGCATTGTCTCCTGTCTCATAACCGTTAACTATTTCTCTTTTGTGTGGCGGCTTGTACACAGATAAAAGTGGACGGTGCTCAACAGCTACTTGGCTACGCTAGCTTCCTTCTTTTTGGACTCTTCCGGCTCTCCGTTCCCTCCAAGGTCAGCGCTGTCGAGACGGTTGTCGACTGTGCAAACTCATCACCAAAGCTGAACCTGACTGGATTCACTTCGCTCCCATAGCATCATCCCGTCATGGAAACTACGTAGAAACTAAGATCAGAATCTGAAACTTGATCAAAACGAATGTTAAGCTCCAATCAAAATCAGGACTTTTCTAACACATTACAAATTTGTCCAGAAGCCCTGTGAGCACCTTTCTGTTTTGTATTTTAAATTATCACAAGATCAGGCAGCAATTTAAATGTTTCTCGTGTTGCATTAAAAATATATATATACAGTTTGGAGGCAGGACAAAGTTGCTAATCCTCTCAGTGAAGGTCTCGCTTGTTTATGTAAATTACACCATTAGTCTGAGAATAACGGTGGTAATGATTTAGTGATCCTTTAATGCGAGAAGTCGCACCATTAAAACTAGTGCTAAGTGGGAGCATTGAGTGTAGGAAGGGATCCTTGTTCTCCCCGGTTATGTTGCTGCGGGGCATGGATCTACTACAGCATGTGCAGTGCTTCCTCATAATGGGGGAGCTCGTTGGTTTATGTGCTGCTTTGTTTACCTGCAGCGCCTCGAGGAAGCGAAAGGAGCCCAGTCGTCTGCCGCGGGGCACCAAACAGAAGGTGGAGTTGTGGAGCATCTCTTTGTAGTCGTACCTGCGAAGACACACAACACACACACACGTGGATAAGTTCACCGGCGCGGGCGAGAAGGTGTTATTTACGGCAACACTCTGAAAAATATGTGTGTAATTACAGGAGTACGTACAGCGCATGCATCACAGTAACTTGTTGTAATCAGCTATATAATGGGATAGTATATCACAGCTGAAGGAAATTCCATACTGAACGCGACTTGTGAAGTATCTCTACCCCGTGTGTACATGTATGTGCATAAGAGTGTTTGACACACCTCACAGGGACATTTTCTGTTTTTTATGTATGACAAACCAGAACACACACACACACACACACACACACACACACACACACACACACACGTAAGGGTCGTACAAAGGAGCCGGATGGGGCAAGAAAAGACGACCTTTAGTCAGATTATCTAAACTACTTTATTTCGGAGGTAAAATAAACGACAGCAAGTGCGCCCAGAATGCCTGTGATAATCCCTCACTCGCAAGCAAGTACAACGGGTCAAATTTTAACCTGGAAATGTAGTCTTTTGGAAGTTTACAACAAACAGTTTTGGGGGATAATGTTACCCTTCACCTTTGCTTTCTCCTCCAAATATGTTTGGGCAAGCTGGGGTTTGTTTGCAACCTGTCTCATTTCATCCAATGTCGGTCCGACTTTTTCTCTCTCTTTGTTATGACGCAGAGGCCCTCCCACATCTCAGCAACGTGTTTATTATGGATAGAAGCGATGGCCAAAACTAACACCAACGTCATCCAAATTGTCATAAATCTCCGGCTTTTGCTTCCGTTTCGTTTTCACCCAACAGCCTCTTCACCCATGAACTCCCATCCCGCCACGCTCTCCCCTCCTCCCTCCTCATCCTATCTCACAAACCATACGCACCATTTGCACACCGCCTCTTCTTTACTCGCTACCTTTCTCAACCCATCTATCTCCCAAAGCAGGAGGCCACTGCTCCCTCCCTCCCGCCCTCCCTCAGCCCCCCCCCCCCCCCCATCCCTCTATCTCTCCAGTGAGGTGTGTCTTATTGCTCTCCAAACAGGGTGATCAACCCTGCCAGGGGTAATGAGCTGAGAGTGACACCTGCTTCCACCACACAGCTGGCTCTGTGTGTGTGTGTGTGCCAGAGAAAGACAGAAATAGAGAGACAGTGTGTATCACTGCATCGGTCTGTTTGCATGCACGCTGCTTTTCGACGTGTTTTGACAGTTTGCTCGTACTGCTAAATATAAGCAATGATGCCATGTGTTAACAAGTGCTTCCTTCCCCCTCCGCTGCATGCGTGAACCCTTTACCAAGTCACCGAATGCCTCGATCTCACGGGTTCTCTCGATTATCTTTGCTTCTCCCGTCCCCTTCCGTCTGTACTTCGTCTCGCCTTCACGCTCCGCGTGCCGCTTTCTTCTAAAACGTGGATACAACATCTCCCCGTGTGGATTATTCTCTCTCATACAGACGCACGGCGCAGATAAATGCCACCTTAGAAGCTAACATGGCAGCCAACAGTGCAGAACAAGGCATCACAGTGTTAATGTGTTGTGAGGTCTAATTATTTTCTACCTTTTACATGTTTTCTCTAATAAAAATTAAAAAAAAAGGGAGCAGATCTGTTTGAGCTGTTTTTCTCACATATTTTATGTCACCATGCACCCAAAAGTTATGTTATCCGCCTGCAAGAAGACACCGATCACAACTTAGAGTAAACCAAGTCTGCTTGCGACAACGGGCTCAGAAGATATGTTTTGCTGTAGAAGAAAAGGGGAGACGGATTGGGAGAAAGCATAAATGAGATGATGCTCAAGAATAAAAACAGAACATTTTAAAACTACATTTAAGTGTCTATGCTGCCAAAGCCATTTTCTAAAAATATATTTAGATGTTTTTGTATTAATAACTCTACATATTAAACCACAATAAAATAAACTAAATGACACAGCAATGGTTGTTGAGTGAAAAATAATAATGAGCCCTGAGGGTTGTCCAGGTTTGGGGTTAAGAGACTGGTGAGGCAGAAAATCATTTCTCATTTAGCCATAGAATATACAAGGGGAAGGTTACAGAACGAACACACGCACACACACACACACACACACTCTCTGCTGTATTGATGATGCCGTGGATGTGCTGTAGCTTGTACAGAAGTGTGACAGCGAATGCTGATGCTGCCTTCAGTGTGTGTGTGTCTGTGAATATGGGCCGAGCTGACGGGGCAAAGTTGGAGGCAAAGCTCTTCGTTCACACACACACACCTACACACACACACACACACACACACACACTTGGTGGTGATTGCTGATGTTGACGGCGAGATGCCGCCTTGTCTCTTCTTCAGCGGAGCTCTAATGAAGTGCAGGGAGACTTGACAGCCGGTGATAAAAATCCCACCCTCATTCACACCTACATGCAGAACGTTCTGTGCGCCGCATAACGCAAGAGTCGTACGCGTAAACACACACACACACACACACACACACACACACACACACACACACACACGCACGCTCGCAGACACACGCACGTGAACAAGCGACAGCTGCACTCCCTCACATTGGCGTTCCGTCACCTGTCGATGGAGACGAAGGCGCTTTCTTAGCCCATATTTCAACACCAGCTGTCTGCCTGGACGGTGTCTGTTTGTGTGTGTGTGTGTGTGTGTGTGTGTGTGTGTGTGTATATGCAACAGCCCACGAAACAGGCCGCCATCTGATGGCCGTGAATATCAATGTGTGGATTTAACATGCAGCAGCCCGGAAAAATGAATAAATAAAAAAGCGTTTAATCTAACCACAGCGCTTCCTGTGTGTGTCAGATCTTCTGTCTCCTGCGTGCTCAACACAAATCTTTTCTATTTGACCTTTTGACCTTTTTTTTCTGTATTTTTTTCTGTTTCATAAGTAATGCAGGAAATCTATACCAAGCCTCTCAAAGCAGAACACCGGTTCACAGGATGCAAATTTTGGCAAGATGTCTCCTGAAAAAGTGGCAGTACAAAGCCTCCCACATGATTCACCTGCTGTGCATCCTCATCCCGACTCCGATGTAAAGAGAGGATTTTCTTTTAACCAGGGAGTGTTACTGAGATTTGAATGAGGAGGTCGCAGGAGGACGTCCTCTGCCCTGTGAACCAACCTTCACCTCCCTTCCTCCCTCCTCTCCTTCAGTGCCAACCTCCTGTTGTTTTTGCACGTTACGCTGGCTTCAGGGGGCCAAAACTAGCTTTCGCTATCTTTTTAATGCTTCTTCTCTACCTCCACTTCTCCTTTTTCTTGCTCCGTCTAACAACAGCTCCTTTATGTCCTTGTGACCTTGAGCTGGCGCCGGGGGAACCACAGCCGAGCTGCGGGAGCCTGCGGTGCTGTGATTGCGTGAGTTTGGTTTCTATATTTTTCTTGCATGCATGCGTGTGTGTGTGTGTGTGTGTGTCTCCATTGTATATATGGGTGTGCGCGCATGTGTGTTTGTGTGAGACAGATAACACAATGAAAGCAGGGTGAGAAAGAAACAGAGCGAGCGTGCGACAAAGGTGAAGCGACAGCCTGCCGGAATGGCTAAACTTAAATGGCAGAAAAACAAAGTCAGCGTGCAGAAAAATATGAAGCGGACAGAAAACTATGGGGCTCCGTGTAATAATGACCTCTGCGTGTGTCACCCGTTGTTTAGCACGCGAGGGTGAGTTTTGAGTGCACGTGTACGGCATGTACGACAACGGCTTCTCAGCGACATCCTACACGGTTGCCGTGGCAACTTGCCATTTACCGCCTTCACTTGCAGCAACTTAAGTACACGGAATGGGCGCTTCATCCACGCTACCAAGTGGGTAAGCGGGTGACAGAGGAGAGGGCCCTTATGGCTAAGTGATCTGAAGTATTCAGATTCTTTACTCAGTACTTATTAGTAGTCATAACATAATGAAGAAGAACCTTTAGTTACTGTTGCTTCAATAACACACATGAGGTTAACGGTGATAACAGAGGCAGATATATCATGCGATATTCATGATTATCTCGGAAATATTGGTCTTTTTAATCCACAAACAAGTAGATAGAATCATTTCTAGCCAACAATATTTGATCTATGGTTCACTTTTTAATGTTTCTTGCTGACTGGTTTTATAAAGAGAACCAAAAGGTGTCATAAATAATGCACTTTATGCCTGAACAAAATGCAAAATTGTCAGCATCCTCAACAGTCGATGATGCATGTGGAGGACCGGCCCAGCTGCCAGGACATTTTCTTTTGCATTTGTTTGTTTCTGTGAAACCCGGGATACGTAATAACGATGCTTCGGCTGTTGTTAATTTAAGCTAGTTACGTTGTTACTGTAGTTACGCTGTTCTCTCACGCAAACCATGATCTTATTTATAACCTTAACCAAGTAATTTTGTTGCCTGAACCGAACCAATCGCTTCGCAACGTTAACCGCGTGTCATTGTTCGTTTCTGCAAGCGAGAGACGAGGCTGATATGTAACATACTTATGTAACTGTTTTTGTTACAGAAAGGTCGACATTTGACAAATACCATGGTGTGTAGACATGTTCAATAAAAACAAATGGGTTGGGGAGACACGTGAAATAAGGAGCACCATTACTCTTGTATTGTGGGATCGCTCCACTTTACTATAGTAGAGTATCATTTTTTTTAAAGTACATTTCGTTCTGCGCAACCTCATTGGGATACTTACTATAGAAACTCTACTTATACAATACCACAGATATTAGAGTTTAGCATTATTGTTTCTACTCTCATGTTTCACTTACACAAGAGGAAATGGAGGGTGAGGGCTAAACGATGAGTTTGGGAAATGTAATGCAACCTTAATTTTCGCTGGGGTTGCTGCAGCGGAAACTAAAAAATGAAGAAGGGAGATAAATGTCACCTTGAACTCTGATAGTCTTAGCTCTCACACAGTGATCTTGATCAAGGCTTTCTGTAACATCACCCGTTACCTCACATACACAAATGTACAAATGATATCCTCGGCCTTGTTAGGATAGTGGTACTACTGTAGGTTGCAGACTACTTAGCGCGCTAACATTTGCAGCTTAAGTCAGAGCAGACAAACCCACTGTTTGGACTAAAAAAGAGCAACATTCGCCTGTGACACGAAGGGAAGCATAAAGTGGCACGAAATTAAGTAAAAGGACCTTAAAATGGTCTCCGGTATACAGCACTTGAGCAAATGCACTTTGTCGGGCAGCCCAGATTCCCAAAGGGGTGCACTTGGTGTGCTGCCACCTGGACTTTCTGGTGCCGTGTTGGGCACCCAGCAGGCGCCTGAGCATGGGTTTCTTCACCTCGGGGTGAAGAAAACACGAAACCACAACCAGCCTCAGTGTCTTCCAGGGAGCAGAGACAAGGGATCCAATTTACTGCTTATTGAGAGTGTTGTTACATTAGCCTCCCGGACCTCTCTGCTGTCTCCCTCTGCCACCCTCTCACTAATTTCTTTGCCTTCCAAAGTGGGTTTCGGTGTGTGTGTGTGTGTGTGTGTGTGTGTGTGTGTGTGTGTGTAAGAATGGGTGTCTGGAGGTCTGCTGATGTCTGGGACAACATCCAGGTTCTTTTTTTTTTGTACTGCATTGTAGTGGGGTTTGTAGAGTGTCTGTGTGCTCATGAGGTTTTGTTAAAGAAAAGAAAAACCTCTTGTAAAGACTCATCAAATTATTCATTTTTGGTAAAAGAAAGCTCCGATTTCCTCTCGCCGTGTCCTTCTGCACAAACCAGGATGAGAGGGAACCTCGAGATGTAGTGGCTGTACATCAGAAAGATTATAAAAATGATTTGTCATTACGGGTGTCGTGCCACAGATGTGCTCATTTGTCTATTAAATAACTCCCGAACAGACTACGGACAGATTCCAGCAGTAATTAAACAGAAGCCTCGTCCTCTCCATAAACACGAGTGTCTAAGCTGAAGCATATTGTTGCGCGTGCTCCCGTGAGAGTGCGACAGATGTGCCGGCTAAGCGGGCTCGTGGGTAAAAAAAGGAGGCATCTTTGGCTCCTGACTAACTGAGATGGAGTGCGTTTGGTGGGGGTGTGTGTATGTGTGTGTGTTTGAGGATGATACGATGTGTGCACACATGCGTACAGCAGCAGATATGAGCTTGAGTGGAATCAGTAGCATGTGACTGGAATGTGTGTGTGCTAATGTCCCTTAACTTTCCCCTCCCTCTACTTATTCGCCCTGCAGCTATGTGGAAAAGTATGTGTAAGCATCGGTATGTGTGTGCATCCAGATGCGTGCTTGTCCATTTTTCTTTTGGTCCCATCTTCCTCCGCAATGCCTGCTGTACGCACTGAAACTCATTCATTAGCCTAATTAGCGCTCATTAGCCAGCTTATGCTAGCTCCAATCAGCATTCTTGCATGGAGTGACCCAGAGGTCCGCCTCGCCGAACAAACACAGGCTTTCTGCGGTCGAACCCATGACGACCCTGAGGTCTGCCCACGCGTGCGGGGCCAATCCAACTGCACTCGGAGGACTGTGGAGAGTTCACCCTGACCAAAGACCATAGTCCTGTGTAGCTCAGTGGGTAGCCTAGCATATAAAACACAGCTGAGTGAAGAAAACGACTCCATGGCGGCTGGTTGGGCTGAAGGCGCTGGCCACATTCAAAGAGTTATAATGGAGAAAAAAAAACGTGCGGCAGCAGAAAAGGCAGCACAGCAGTTACGAGCCAGCTGAGGACAAATATACATCTGGAGCTGTACTGTGCATTGGATAAAAGTGTCTACATGTGGTCCGTTTTGTTTTAACATGACTGTAAAGCTGCGCTAGGACAGCGCTGCTAGTGAATTTGTGGGTTCTGAAAATGAAAGCCAACGCTGAAGTGCCTTAAACCTGCATTCTCTCTACTGGCCATCAGGGGGCGACTCCTCTGGTTACAACAAGAAGTCAGATAGTATAGTCTATCAGAAAATGACCCTACTTCTCACTTGATTTATTACCTCAGTAAACATTGTAAACATGAGTTTATGGTCTCAATTTCTAGTTTCAAGTCTTCTTCATTGCAGCATGATGTTCATTTAGTAAATTATGGTCCATTTAGAGTCAAATAGACAATGAAGCAGAGTATGATTTAGAGCGGGGCTATCTTGTTATTGACAGGTCGCAGAGTCGTATATGATGTCTCTAGGTCACTCCTTCTCAGTCACTTCTGTTCACTGGTTGCAAAATGCCAAGATGGCGATGGCCAAAATGCCAAACTCGAGGCTTCAAAATGGCAGTCCAATGGGTGCTGTCACCACGACCACTTCCACTTCTTATATACAGTCTGTGTTCTAGGCCGCCTTAGACAGACCACAACAACACAGTTAGAATATTAACGTAAGACATACCACAAAAAATGCATTACTAGATCAGAATTAACAGACACAAAATTGTAAAAACTGAATCAAACACCAATAAGAACAATATGAAAGTCACTCCAAGAACAAGTCAGAATTTAAAGGCAACCTGAGAAGAGTGTGAAACCTTTCCCATAAGAAGTGAATAAAGCAAACACATCCAGATTGTCATGTAGCCCGGAAACAATATTAGCCAGATGAGAGTGCATCACAGGTGGACAGCTGTTGTCACAGGTGTGGCTGCGATCAAAACAAACCGAGGACGCACTGGGATCTGTGACGCCGCATCCGAACATCCCCTGCATAAGTGGAAGTACGCGTTCCTGCGCACGCCTTGCTTTCTCCGCCATCGAGAGCGGGAAACAATTAGCGGCAACAGTTGCAGACCTCAAAGAGGTTGCTCGAGTGTCAAAAACAACTGCATTGATCCCCCCGGGTGGAGCGTAATTAAGCGCTGATGACAAGTCTGTGATGTTTTTGACTCTGATCGAGAGCTTCTTCGGGGGACAGGGACAGCATATGTGGTTATTTGCATAACGAGCTGCGATGTCAAAAGCCATGGACAAGTGTTCCATCAAGACACGCATGTGAGCGGTATTCTGATATCGAGTGTAAACTCGGAGGTCCATCTCGACTGGATTTCAGCAGAACACGGAGATATCCGTGTGTGAGATCTGAACAGGGGCTTAATATGACAGGTCTTTCTGCCCCTTCAAGAACTATTTCTGGAGGGGAATCTTTGACTGATAGGTCCACAGTAATATCTCTGTTATTCTCTCTCCCTTTCACTCTCACCCTGTGTGAATACAGTGCAAAAACAACCCTCGACACATTTTCAGAAAAATAAAAATCCCCCCCTTTCGGTTGCCAAACGAGGAATCAAAAGCTCCTGTAACATCTTGAGAATGTTTACAACATGACACGGGCCCTGTTCTATGCCGGTCACCCGCAAGCCTGCCGTCACGCCCAATGGATATCAAGTCTCCTCACGCTGCCGATAAGAAAGGAACCAGACAAACTCCCAGTAACTCATAGATGCAGCATGAATTCAAAAGTGAGCTGTTTTTAAGGGATTTCCAGAGATGCCCCGCTAGTTTGCATAGCCGCGCTGGATCCCCATTACTATTCAAATGAGGAGCAGTGCGGTAAGTATGGCTGCAGGTGGTAGGTGCGAGCCGCATAAGCCTAAACAGCAACAAAAAAACATGTCCACCGATAAAGATAGGGCTCATGTTCATGCAGACCCACACCCTGTACGCTCGCACAAACTTCTGAATCAGTTCAAGTCAGCAGCCTCCAGCTAGCCCCCCCCCCCCCAAGCGTGTGTAAACCTGAATATTTTACAAATACCCTGATAACAAGAAGTCACTATGACGGCTTTATCCTCACAATCTTTTCAATTTGTCCTCTCGGATTTTTTCCACTGCCAACAGATGGAGGCAATTTTTCAGATATGTTTAGTGTCTGCGCAGCATTCACCAGCACACTCACTCAACTCCACTGAGGATGGAGGTGAGGTGGACTTTAAACCAGGCGACACCTATTCCAAACACGTTTCCCGTAATATTTTGGGGGGAAGGGGGGGTTCATTGGCAGCTAGAATCACGCTTCGCACGCACGCACTACAAGTCACTGATTGGCGCCTCGCAGTGTGATCTTGCAGATGAGGGGTCCGGGCTCCATGGATGTTCGCTGGAGACCAGCTGTGCCTCGCTCCGCACTTCCAGATGGCCCTCGGGACGCCTCACTGTGAGATGTTAGTGTGTGTGTGTGTGTGCGTGTGCGTAGACCCTATCAGTGCGAGACGGTCTCAGATTTAGACATGTCAGCACATGCTCCGCGGCGGCCTCTTTTTTAAACACCGACACATTTTGTCATCAGAGCCACTGAAACGAGGAGCGCGGAGGACGCCGGAGTTACCCCTCACCGAGATCTCCTTTCATCTGACTGACACACACACACACACACACACACACACACACACACACACACACACACACACACACACACACACAGAGAGAAGAAAGAGAGAGAGAGCGAGAGAAAGAGAGAGGAATGTTTAAATTCATTCCGTCCGCATTACGGTCCCTGCCATTCATGACAAATCATTCTCCAAAATCTTGAAGAGTCTGAATAACACACTCTCTTTCATAACACAAAACACACACACACACGCACACACACCGGCACAACAACATTCTCGCAAAGGCACATTTTCTTGACTCCGTGTTAATATGAATTCACTGCACACACATACACACACACACAAACTGGCCCCCCCTCTTCATTTTCAAAGCACCAGCGACCATTATCAGGGTCCCATCTGCCGGCAAAGACCAGCCCCACTCTCCTCCAATAGGCGAATAGAGACTTAATCGCATCTAATTTGTTGTCTGCGACAACATTCTAATGTATTCCCTCTGAAGACTCCTCTAAATCAAAAATATACACCCAGTTCCTGGAGCCACCTGGGTCCCTCGGCACAACACTACAATCGGAGAATGCTGAGAACCCTCCCAGTGCAGCGCCATGACTGTCGACGTAAAACGGATGGCTGAGCAGCACACGGAGTCGGACGGAGAGGCGAACTGTCATCGGTCGAGATTGCCCCTTTGAAATGTCGGCTTGGCAGGAATTTGGAAGAGCAGGCTTCTTTTCAAACACACTGCTGAGCGAGTTATTTGGGAAAAAAAGGGGGAAAAGGCTGCAGAGTGGCCGGGGCTAAGAGACTTGCAAGAGGAGATGTGTCACCTTCAACTCACTTTATAAAATGACTGGAGTTTCCCTGGGACTCTGATTCATAATGTACATCTTTCTGTTCTGGTTGGTACTTACAAGATTTCATGTTGGAAAGGACTCCATGGCTCCGTGGGTCCAGTGAACTAAAACAGATGTTTGGTATTTTTTTTGCATTGTTCACGCTAAAAATGTCAAAAGGTATTAACCCTGAACTCACATGAATTTATCCAATTGACTCTTCCATAGTCCTGCTCCTTTTCACTCTGTGCTCCAATAACAGTTGCTCTACGCTAGCTAACTAGCTAGCTAACGCTACATCAAGAGGAGCCTAATGTCAGTTTTCCTACATATTTCTGTGGTAACGTTAAACAGATTCAGAAGAGGACAGATAGGCTGGTTGCTGACATATTTTTATGATGACAGAAAAAGATCACGGTTAATGCTCCTTTTATATTTTTATATTTATATGGATATAAAAGACCTCTAATATCCCAACGTGAAAAGTCTAAATCCTTGTTGTCGGCTCCTTGAAGCTGTAATGCCTGACGCCGATGTATTACACACAAAGGGATTCCATTCAACTAGCTAACCCCGGCCATCATATAGAACAGTGTGGCTCGTTCACAATTATGCAAAATTAAGGAATATACAAACCTTCACACGTCATTAAAACTACGTTTTTAATGCGGCTCGTATAGCGATGCATCTCAAAAGATTTTTGACAATGAAAGTTCACTGTTGACCTCGGACATAAATTTAAAAATCTAAACTCAAAGTCCACTTAGTAGCTTTTCCCCAGAGCTTTCTACCACATCTCTCTGCCTTCATTGATACATACATGATGACAGGTCTACATACGCATCTGCCTGGTATCATGTGACCAGGTGAACTCGGGTAGAAGCTATGAAGTTTTGTTGTATCACTGCATGTGGACACTTTGATTCTGATACAAAACTATGATACAAATGTATCATAGCTGCAACTGATGGAAAAGAAGAGCCCTTCTTCCCAGAACCCTTCCAGAGAAAAAAAATATTGTTCATGTGAATGTCGTAAGCAGCTTCTAATTATGTGTGTAGGATGGGTTTTCTATTGTCCTCTCTTTCCAACCATTATCATGAAAACCAAAACAGTACGCTTTAGTTTGCATCTTCTATTGACACATTGTATAGTAACTGTATTTCAGTTATAATCCATGTTCATTCAAAATGGATCCCCCCCATCTCTTTCCCTCTCTCTCTCTCTCACACACACACACACACACACACACACACACACACACACACACACAC
>NW_022280065.1:1097047-1104702 GCF_004355925.1 Anarrhichthys ocellatus | reverse complement strand
CACACACACACACACACACACACACACACACACACACACACACACAGACAGACAAGCACATGCAAGATCATTTGAGCTTGACATCAGCATCAAACGGCGGAGTATGTCGGCACCGCACGACACTGGAGAGCAGCGTGATGTCTGAGACAGTCGGTGCTCCCAGGGTGTGCGCGAGTGTGAGAGCGAGGGAGAGGGAGTACAGCTGTCAATCACGCCCGGAGAGGCGAGCAAAGCGATACGCTACCCAGTGGGTTCATCAGCACCGCGTGTCAGTCACACCCCGAGATCACATTGATTGTCTGTCGGAACTCATCTGAGAAAGTGTGTGTGTGTGTGTGTGTTTGCATTCCATGTGTTTGAGAAATTAAAAGTGAAGGAGTGGTGGTGGGGGGGGGGGGGGATACAAAGGACAAGAAAAATAATGAGAGCGAGAAAGAGAGAGGACGTAACGTCCACATTGATGCAATTATGATTCAATTTAAATTCCCGCATCAATTATGCAAACATATCCAAAAGTCATGTCAAATATTGATAGGCTCTTCAACTTTTCCAACTGTATTCATTAAGGAGCCAAAATTTAACCTGGACTCTCTCATTAATCATGGATAGGTGTCAGCTGGAGCTCTGCATTCAAATTCAGCCAACACTCCCGAGCCTCCGCACCGCCAAGGGCCTATGCTACATATCTGTGTGTATCTGTGCGTGTCCAAATTTGTCTGCTTATCTGTACGTGAGCTGCCACTGCCTGACCCATCACGTATGAGAGTGTGCACGGCTGTACTCGGTGTAGGTAGATGAAAAACAAAATATGGTGGAAAACTGAATCCCATTATTGTATAAAAAAAGGACAGATGTAAAGATGCAGAACTAGCAACTCCTAATGTCACACCTAGTGCCGAGTATCATTTGAATTTTTGTTAGCCGTTGCATTGTGCTAACTTCCTATTGGCAAATGTTGGCATGCTAACACACGCAACTAAACCGTTGAACATGTTGACATCAGCACGTTAGCATTGTCATTGTGAGAATGTTAGCATTCCGTCGTTAGCATTTAGCTTAAAGCAGCGCTCCGCCCAAGTAACATCGCACTGAGTCGCTAGCATGGATTGTCGGCTATTAGCCCTGATTCAATACAATAAGTGAGTTTCTGTCCCATCAGCAAAGCCTCGTGTTCAGGTAGGCCCTACCCTTTTTTTTTTTTTTTCCATTTTTAACAAAATAAGAAAAACTTGGCACAAAGCAGCTGCAAAAGAACTTTACGTAAATAACACACAATCCAAAGTGAGCTAAATGAAGAAGATTTTGATACGAGAAGACTTAGCATCTTAGCATCAGACTTAGCATTCAATGGCAGGTTTTGACAGTAGACATTTGTCCACACTTGATTCTATGTTTTGGCCATTTTTGAGGTAGGATTGCCACCCCAAATTACACCCTACATTAATTAATTATTTTATTAATTATTTGTTTATTGTCTTTGATCTCTTTTGCTTGTTTTACAAAATGAATGTAAAAAATTGCAATATAATAACAAAAACCCAAATAACTATAAATATAAGCAACTTCAATACAGATACACTGATGTAATAATATTAATCATAACAATAAGGCATTAGCCCATATGTGTGTCTTTATGGTCTATTTACATTCCTTTGTATCTCTGCTGTGTCACCACAGGGAGCAGCCCCTTAGGCTACAACTGCTGCATCTTGGTCATATGACACACCTCTGAAGGGCCAACCTGGTCTCATATGACTGAATTTAGGCTCCAAAGCTGGGTGGGGTCACGGCGCTCGGGTCAAAGGTCACTCCGGTCCCCACCCTGATGAACAAAAGGGAGGACTAAGCCTTTCATTGAGGGTCGTGGTGGCTTAGATTCAGGCTGGGGGAGTCACGCTGTCTGTGTGTGTGTGTCTGGCCGATTGTGTTCTCAACACAGGGGTTATATGTCACTTGTGTGTGCGGCGGGTGCATATATACCTTTACTTTGAGATATACAGCTTATGTCTCTGACAGAGTGCAAAGTGGTGAGAGCTCATGTTCGTGTCTGTGTGTGTGTGTCTGGCCGATTGTGTTCTCAACACAGGGGTTATATGTCACTTGTGTGTGCGGCGGGTGCATATACTGTATACCTTTACTTTGAGATATACAGCTTATGTCTCTGACAGAGTGCAAAGTGGTGAGAGCTCATGTTCGTGTCTGTGTGTGTTGTAACTGTGATAATGAACCCAAAAGCGCAAACCCACTGCCCCTTACTGCAGGCTTCCCCCGGAGCGCTGCACTTGGCTGGTGTGTGTGTGTGTGTGTGTGTGTGTGTGTGTGTGTGTGTGTCAGTGTCAGTGTGTGTGTGTGCATACAGGGAACAGCTGTTCTCCAGTGCTACACAGGGAGGTCAGGGGGAGACACGGACGAGCTACAGCTGTGGCCCCGGGGCTTGTGGGAACTGTGGCTTGTACAACGTGGGAGAGGAGGAGGCGGCAAGAGGAAGGATGGGAGATAAGCAGAAGAGAGGAGATTGAAAAAAAAAAAGATTTATTTGCAAGATGAGACGGGCAAACGAAGCTGCAAAGAAAAAAAAAAAAAAAAAAAAAAAAAAAAAAAATTTGACAAGAGTATAAAAGAGACGACAGAAGAAAGGGAGACGTCCCTCTGTGCTCATGTCGTCTGGAGCAACAAAAAGCCATGGAGACCAGCAGCGGCGTGGACCGCGGCGTGTTTTGGCCACGAGGTCATCGCAGAGACACACGGGATGGGAAGCACGTATGAGGGCTCTTCTCCAACTAGCTAATCCAGACCCATCAACCCACAGCCACTTAGCATTCCGAGCAATGTTTAAGAAAATGAATCACGCCCATAAGCTCGTAAACAAGTTGACTTTGCCGGTTAGCGAGTCGTCCCGCTGGCCAAGCTTTGCAGAGCAACTCGCATAAAGACCCACTGTTGGAGATAACGCTTATTTCGGGACAGCACATAATGTGATAAGTCTGAGAAATCGCTTCGTAGTCGTGCACAGACAATCATGAGCCACGGTTGAGAGCAGAGGCCCTGCTCCTACAGAGAGAAACTAGCGGCAGAGAGAAGGGGGGCAGACAGTGAAAACTAATAAGCCTTGTGCATCGGGAGAGAAATGGGCTCATCTCTCCGAGGCACCGAGAAAAGCTATCGGAGCGGTTGTACACCGTTTCCAAGAACAAAAAAAAGAAAAAAAAAAAAAGACGCCTCATCTCAGCTGAAACCCAACACTAAATCCCTTCTGCCTGACAGATTCGGCAAAAGAATAATATCTGCAGCAGGAATAATATTTGCAGCCTGCATTACAGAAGCATATGAAGTGAGAGAGAAAGAAGATGGAACTGGGCCAAAAGCCAATTTATGTTTTTTGTGGAACCCTTAAAAGAAAAAAAGAAAAAGAGAGAGACAAAGTTGTTCAAGGTGCTACTTCAAATCCTCTGGGAACTCTCACATCCTCTCCCTTTGCAAGTCTCAATTAAACACTGTCGATTGCCATCTGTGAGGCAACTGAACCTAGAATCATTAAAAGTCTGCAAAGATTAAAAGCAGACGTTGGCGTTGAGAAAAAAAGTAACAAAAGGGTGAAGAAGAAAGAAAAAAGCGATGAGAGGAAAGGAGGCGAGCGTTAGAGGTGACCCTCATGGCAAAAGTTTTGACTGAGCTTTTGGTATTAAGCGAACCGTTTGAGCTCCGAAGATGTAAGAGATAACGAAACACATGCCAGGCTGCAAAGAGGCTGCATCTTCCTCTTTAACTGCTCGACGTGAGAGCGTGTGTGGGTTTCGGTGGGAGAGGTGTGGGTTCCTGGGTTAGATTCAATACAGTATCCTAGCAACATTTCCCTGTGTGTGTTAGTGTACCGTATGTGCTGAAAGCTTGCTGGAGGAGGGGGAGGGGGGGTCACAGGTGAAAGAACACACAAACAGATAGAGCATGTACTCGGGTCAGTTTTTAAGCCAAAGTGTCACGACTCTAGCCAGAGAGGCTTCGCTCAGATCTTTATACAAGAGCGCTACAGAGGCTGATGCATTATGTTCCTATGTGCTGTCACAGCCGTGGCATGTCTGCTGGCAGGACGGCTCTGCACCAGCGCCAAAGAGATTTCCTCCACGTGTCAACAAAGTTCATGGAAGCTAACTATTTTTTTTTGCAACCTGGAATTAACAGGAAAAAAAAGCTACTTTAACAAAACTAAGACATCTTTACCGGGGAGTGTGTGCAGAAACAAAAAAAAAAGAAAACTGCAATAGGGGATTCTTGTTAAGAGATATGCGTTGCAATTGTGTTTCAATTAAGCAGAGAAAATGACTGCACATTGTACAACTACTCTGTTTGTGTGTAAGCGTGGGATCACTTCAGATAACGGCGTAGCACAATGAACTCACACATGCTCATGAAATATGTTGACAGCTGAGTGGCCTGGTGAGACTTCTACCATCCACTCCTGGGTCATAACTGGCAGCAAATCATGTCTCATCTCAGTGTGGGGGTTGCAACTATATGACATTTTTCATTATAATTTAACCAACGGTTTACTTTCTCAATTGTAGGGCCTTTGAAATGTCAGAGAATAGTGGAAAGACTGCTATCAGAATTCCTGAAAGCCCCCAGGTGACATCTTCAAATTGCATGTTTTGTCCGTCTAAACAGTCCAAACCATAGACCGTAGATAGGAAGTGGACATAATCACCATTGGTTTGTGGACTGCGGTTTTAAAGCCTCGAGTCCGGCATTATGCTCGTCACCATCTTGTTTTAAGTAATCAGAAGCACAACAGAACGCTGAATAAGCCATTTTTTTAGGCGGCTAAAGTGGTGTAATTAACATTTCATTTTTTGCTGAAGTACTGTGAAAGGGTAAACGTTGTAAAACATAAAAACCATAAACTCGGACAAACTCGGACAACTCCCAGACTCAACAATATCGTGGAAACGACCTGTCAATCAAAAGGTAGCCACGCCCTATTGTAACTGGTATTGGACATTGCCTCTCTATTTGACTCTAAACGGACCATCATTTACTAAATGAACATCATGCTGTACTGAAGAAGACTTGAAACTAGAGATTGAGACCATAAACTCATGTTTACAATGTTTACTGAGGTAATGAATCAAGTTAGAAGTAGAGTCATTTTCTCATAGACTTCTATACAACCAGACTTCTTTTGCCACCAGTGGAGTCCCCTGATGGCGGTTAGGAAGAATGCAAGTTTCTGAAACGGATGTTGCCACCTGGTCCCAACCACAAATTAGTTCAATGAAGTATCCCAGAAAGAAAATTCTGGAACTGGTGAATGGTTGGCAAAATCCCTTGAAAAACGGCGAAAAGGATTGATCAGTAATGTAAATAGCTGCCTACTGTCATACTATCATAGAAGCAGTGCTAGCCTCCATGAGTTGGTCTGATTCAGTTTGGATTTTTGTCTGAAAGTGTGAGGTGCCTGTGTGACTGAGCCCCAGCAGATGTTATGCAGTGCAAACCAGTCATTGTATTGTGAAAAAAACATAAACACATCCAATAATGTCAAGATATTTGATTACGATCACAGTCTTTCTGCTTCTGACATGAATCCAAATTTTTTTTGGGGAGAAAAACTCAACAGAATTCATGTCCTTTGAACAACAGCAGCATTCTTATCAAAAGCCCTCTTTTCTAATATAATATGAGCGAGGCACGAACGAACATGAAGAGGCAGCTCTATGGTGAAAGTCTAACGATACATGGCGGAGTGTGTCTGAGCCGAGGGACATTCCTCCGCACTCCTCCCCGAGTCGCTTTCTGACTTCTCCAAATGATGTCTTGCTTTATGCATGTCTCCGTCTCCCGAGTATCGTCCTCAGGGTGAGTATTTTCTTCCCTGTGGCTGCCTTTATATATATATATCTGTCTGTCTGTCTGTCTCCTGGGGATGAGATGAGGACAACAGTGGTGAACAGTAACAAAAGAAGAGATGAGAAACATTTTGACAGAGATGAATAGGTGCTCCGTGTCCAACCACCCCACCTTAAAAGAGAAGAAAATTCTCGCCTCATATCTCAGCTTTTACGTGGCGTTCACCAGTGTCTCACACGGGGAAAGCGCACTCCTCGCTCGATTTGGACATTGCAGGGACATTATATTAATGCCAGGCATAGATGGAATCGTATCTGGATACAATCTGCGTACCGGACAAATGTTAGCGTGAGGTGTAAATAGGGGGCCTTTTTAGTCTCTTTCCTTCCCCCCCCCCCACTGAGCCACTCTCACAGCATTTCTGCGGTGCAGCAAAGCAGAGAGCCGGCCTTCGTCCCCCCTCGTACCTGTAACAGAGGGATATTGTTGCAACGCAACCGGGACTTCGGTTACCGAGCATTCCTGCCTCTTCATTTCAAAGACGGAAAACGTTGAAGGGTAACGCGAGGCGGGAGAGGGACAGAGGACGAGCGGCCACGAAATAACAAGGTGCAGAAAGGAGCGAAAGGGGAGGAAATATTAGCGCCGATTACGGCCGTGACTCTCTCAACTCGTGCGTTTAAGCAGGTAATCAAAGACGCGTTTACTTGTCACCGCCTTAATTTCACACTGGCACAAACTCAGAGGCATCGCTTCTCTTAAATTCAACATCTTTTCCTTTCGGCCAAAGAGAGCGGAGGATAGCTAATCGGGCCTCCTTGATCTGACTCAGCGAGTGGGTGTCATCTCCAATCCCAGCATGTAATTATCTCCAATGGGACGCCGGGGCAGCGGCTTTGTGTTGTTAGTCACACCGCTCTGGCAATTGCACTTTTTTTTTTACCTCCTAAAAGTCACAACAATCCCACCATTGGTGCTGCATTAACCACCCGCGACAAATGAACCTCTGTCTGGCGGACGAGTCAGAAACAAACACAAACACAAACACACACACACACACACACACACACACACACACACACGGGACGTGCAGGTTTGGTTGTCTTAGTTTAAAACACTGTACAATAATCCAGCAAACACACACAATCTCTGTATTATAAACGCTCATTCACACATTTCCTTCTTCCGTATACATATGCAGAAACAGTTTTTGAAGAGCCGGGACACCATTTAATCCCACAGTAATGGATTCGCCGCCGACCGAGAGTCCAATTACCAGAGCTATAAATGCTAATGGTAGCGCTAATCATAACAATAGCGTCATGGTCCAAAGGCGCTATGGCTAGGCCGCGACGCCTGGTTCGTCCCGGCAACAGCGCCGCGCAATCACAACTAAACACATAAAGCGGGCAACTCCAGCTGATTTAATCTGTTTTCACAATGACTGCTGCCTCTCTGCTCATCGCTTCCTCCCCCACGGGAACATGCTACCTTCTGGGTTTGTTTTTACTCTTTCTCCATCGCTACTCATTTACTTAAACCTTCATTATTGATTTTTCTCGGCTAATTGGGGCAGCAAAACAAGCCGTGAACAACGCTGACTTGTTATCGCCCGATAAGGCTAATGTGTTAGCAAAGAGGTGTCTGTTTTACACATGCAGCATGTTTATTAGCAGCATAATCCTTCAAATATTCGTTGCATCAAACCCTGTTTTGGGCGCCATTTGTTTCTGCAATGGTCAATCAGTGTATTTGCATTCTATAACTGCCTCACTATATATATATATATATATATATATATATATATATAT
>NW_022280065.1:1074744-1096947 GCF_004355925.1 Anarrhichthys ocellatus | reverse complement strand
ATATATATATATATATATATATATATATCTTAGTCCTTTGCTACTGGCGGGGTCCGCCTTTCCCGTGCAGTACTCAGGAAATGATGCATGCCTGTACAGGGCTCAACAATAACTTTAAAGAGTGGTTGCTAGCCTGGCAGTATGTTGTTGTCATGATCTTTACAGATCCCAAAAATGAATCCAGCAAGTTACTGGTTGCTTGATCATCCGTTCTGTCCCATTCAAATGTTGGTTTTCTGGACCTTTTGCGCTGATTTCCACCACAGATCCATTGGCCCTTCGGCATTGAGGTCTTAGACTATGGGTCCCCTATGTGACACCAATATCAGCTTGTCCATCATCTCCCTTTTGGGAGATGACCTCCAGTCCGTCTAGATTCTGCTCAGACAGCTGAATCCCCTCTCACATACACAGCTGAAGAAACACGGAGAGCTAACGCCACATCATGTAGCATCAGAATGCAGGCAATAAATATTAAGAATTTAGTTATTTTGGGGTGCAAGTTTTGCTGTGGGCCGTCTGTATTTTATACATGTCAAAAAGCATTTGCCACAGATGTCGACTGAAGGCAATTTCTCAAAATGGTTGCCAAAGGCAATTTGGCAACCGTTACTGTTGAGCCCGACTGGGATGAAGGTGGAAATCAAAAACAGTGATGATCTAAAGTGAAACATACAAGACTAAAATTTCTAGATCAAACTCAAACTATAAAGCTATGTTTTCACCAGGCTTTGTTTGGTCATGAAACCTAACTTCAGTAAAACACAGTCGGCAGTAGGGATTAGTAGAAGGCTTGTGATTGCAGATGGATTTAGCCGTCTGTGATAGAGCAACAAAAAAATAGTTTTGGCTATTTGGAAGAATGAAGATTGTGGATCTCAAAATAAATAAAAATCTAACAGCAACTTGATCCTTATAGTAACCGTCTGGTCATCAATCCAGCCTGGATATCTCCGGCTCACCTCCCATCCTCAATGTTAACTGGGTCATCTGTGGGAGGAGGCATGGTGCATCTCCCGAGACTCACACACGCACACGCACACGCACACGCACACACACACACACACAAACGTGCCTTCAGTCGGAGTAGTTCAAAGAAGCCCAATAAAACATTTACAGCGTGGTAAAGCCGTTTTGTCTCTTCTTCACTCTCAATCTGCTTCTTTGGCTTGTTTTGCATCTCCCCTTCTCCCTCAGCCTCCCCTCCCGTGACTCCCCGTGTGCCATTACGCCAGTCTGGACTTCTCTCAGAGTCTCGTCCGTTTCTTTCTCTCGGCTCTGCGGACGACCCTGGGTTAAAAACACTTAATTAGCGCTCACAGGATCTACACGCCCCCTCCTACTGGCAGCTGAGAGACGAGCCCTTCGGACCGACCAGCTAGTGTAGAGTGTGTGTGTGTGTGTGTATACTGTGTGTGTGGGTTTGTTTGCTTTACAAGTTGAGATGGTACAGTAGTATATGATGATCAAATATCTCATGGGCAGGCACACACACACACACACACACACACACACACACACACACACACACACTCTTTCCTCTGGCTTGATAATTACTCCGGTCTGGGCCGAGGTCTTGTGGAGCAGAAAACAAACGCACACACAAAACACAAGACGCACAAGAATTCGTGTGAGACAAGCAGCGCTCTCCTCCACCTCAAGGCCCGCTTCGTTCCTCTTATTAAACTGAGTCACAGCGGAAGCCACTCGCTTTGAAACACGCCGGTCCTGCAGAGTTTCTGCCGCGCAAGACATGGCAACGTTTCTCACACAGCGTTGGGTCAGGGGTGTCAATACACACAAGCGCATGGTGGTCTTTCTTGTTTTTTTGACAGTGGGAGTGAGCAGTTATCTGGAGAGGCTCATTCAATATGCTTACAGAGAATATTCAAAGAGCCGCGGGCTTCGGGTGCCTGCGCTGCCGGCTAATGAACGGCACACAGTGTGGTGAGACGGACTACAGAGGTCCTCGTAGGTCGGTCGGAGCACAATGCGGCAGGTCGGAGGTCCTTTTTTCCAGACAGCCGGGTGTAAGCAGGAAACAAAAATCCACAGTAAGAGAAAAACAAACAAATAAAAAGCACCGCCAGTGACTTTATAAATCAGTTCAATGTGGCTACTCCTTACTGTTTGACCTCAAGACTGACCCTGAGTCGCAAGGGTCGATGAAAGATGCAGTCAGACTGCATTATGGGAATCGTAGGATTCTGCTTTGTTGGGGGCAGGATTGACCCGCTTTGATTTTAAACTTCCCATTAAAAAAATCTGTCAAATGGGAGCACCCCCAACAATAGCAACACTAAATTGCCGGAGTGGCCTTTTAAAAAACGTCGCTGAGAGAACAACATTGTGTGCCACCGTCATCTCATTGAGAATTAGCCATTTTGGGGAAACGTGTGAGTAATGCTTTCTGTTAAGGGTCTATCATTTTTTTAATCCAACCCTTATGAATTTCAATATATTTCTTGTAGAAGTATCTGATAGAAAAGTAGGTATGTAATGTAATAGGATATATAAAGCCGGTCAGCTGAACATGCAAAAACAGGCGAGCATACAAAACAACATGTATGAGGAACAATGTTCCCAGTAAAGGCAGTTTCAAATTAAAGACATTTTCCTGGTAATGTGTAACAAATGACATAGTTCATTCTGGGAACCTTCCCAGGAGATTATTGGGAAATTATTGACCACAAAAATAAAGTGTTACCAACACACAACACATGGAACGAGCTTACAGAGAAGACGGAAAGACATTCAGTCTTTGTGGTGGCAAGAAATCCACCAATAAACAGCGTATTACAGTTAATGAGTGGAAGTCTTTGGTAAAACAGTACAGCTGATTTTTCCCTGACGGTTATCGAGACAAAAACAAAAACAAAAAACTGTTTTGCGGAAGAAGAAAATAAACAGCAGCATTTTGTGTCTTCAAATATGAATAAAACTTTAATGTTTTTGCCTTTTTCTGGAAAACCAGAGCAGCAAAACAAATCACCCTCACTTGGTTTCGAAACGAGAGAAGAGCAATTTACCAGACAAGATGAGGGAAAATAAAGCTGTGGCGCTCTGTTTGAAAGCTGATGCAATCTACCTTGCAGTGGAACATCTGGGGAAATAAAAAGGTCACACAGATTTATATTTAGATGCCACAGAGGGAGAAATATTCCTCTCCACTCTGCTCTGCACCCACAAGCGAACAATGGCCCCGCTATGAAGAGCCAAATTAATGTAGCGTTAATGGCAGCCCACTGTACGGCTAACGGCTGCTAGTTTTGTTTCTGAACACAGTCAGACATCAGCAAATGGTACACTCTGGGGAGCTCAACACATGTTAGCTTTGATGCTAATAAGATAAAAGCAATGCATCCTAATTTTGATACTGCTTCTTCCATTTTTTGTTTGTTTGTGAGATCTCGGTCTGTCTTTACTTTTAGTTATCGTAAATGTGATTTTACGCGTTTTTGGGGTTACATGACAGAAGTGGCTCTTTGGAAAGCAACTTCCTTTTTTTATCGTTTATGTGGCCAGTGCATTAGCAAAGAAAAGGTGAAAAGGTATTTGAGTGTGAAAGGATCGGCTTGATATTTTGAGAAATACGTTTATTCTCTTTCTTGCCGACAGTTAGATGAGAAGATTGACACCTCTCTTGTGTCTGTGCGCTGAATATGAAGCCAACGCCTGCAGTCGGTTAGCTTAGCTTAGCACAAAGACGATGACAAGATGACACTTTTGCACGGCTCAGACAAATGAGATTTACTGTGTTAATAATTAAATTAGTGAGTTCAGCTTTGAGTGGCTGGTAGTTTTGGTTTTGTTTGCCTTTTCCACCCCAAGACTTTGTGCTAAGCTAAGCTAACTGGCTGCTGGCAGGAGCTTCGTATCAACCGTACAGAAGTTAAGTGTTAAAGGGCAGATTTATCCCTAAATGAAAAAGCTGTATAATATGTTCCACTGCTGCAGCTTTCTCACATTAAACACATCTAAGGTGTATTCATTAAAGCAGAGACAACACTCACTTTCTCCTATTTAAAGCTGCCGCTAGTATTTTTTTCTTTTCTTTTACTACCGAGTGCTCCATTTTCTAAATCGTCCATCTTTGATGTAACATTACCCTTCCCCTGCGAGCTGATGCTAGCTTAGAAACCGATAAGTGACATTAAAGCCTTGTTTAGCTGTAGGTACACGAACATTAGCTGATGGCGCTGCCTGCCGCTAATGTCTTCCCTCTTGCTATGGAAGCCGAGATCTCATCCGTCTTCTTTATGACTATTTGTGAAGGAAATCCAACTCTCTTGAGGACATGAGAGAAAGAGAGAAAGAGAGAGAGAGGGAAATATATGGCAAATATGCAGAAGGAGAACGAGACTAACACCACGGGGGACTAGGCTGAGTAGAAAGCCAGGGAACATTTCAGGCAAATACAGGATTAATTAGGGTGCATGAAAAACACCCGAGGGCGCCCACGCGGCCTCGCTTCCCTCCTCTGCTTCGAGAGGCTTAGAGGGTCTCCGCCGCTATCTCTCCAGCAAAGGCCTTGTAGACAGACTGTGATTAATGCTCAACACTTGCCATTGGGTCTCTTTCCTGCTTAAGATCCGAAGGGGGCAAACTGTTAACCTGTGATTGAGCTGCGCTGATTCACCTCTAATAAGTCAAAGAAGGTATTCCACCTTCCCGAGCTCCTTTGGGCAAGGCAACGCAACGGTTGGTATCAGTCATGGGACTCCGGTGGAGCGCTAACCCTGTCAAGAGCACCGTCTGTCGGCTGTCCTTTATAGGACGGGAGGCTCTCCGCTGACAGGCGGGGGAGGCGTCATCTTACTGGCACCATGGGGTGGAGTGTGAGTATACTCGAACGGCGGAGGAAATTAATCTGTGTTTCAATATTGGTACGCCACTGTGTGCTGTCGTATATGGATACCTGAGGAGCTGTAGAGGATATTGGCCGATGCTGATTCGGTGTAGCTCAGCCTCGAGTTTATTACAAAGCACCGTGGCATAAAGAAATGTGAAATGAGATGCTTGTTTTGTTTGTTTTACTTTTATTGAGAGCCCCGAGCCCTCGCAGAATACGATGAATAACAAACAGCATTTTAAAAAATGCAGCAAAATGTGGTGTTGTTATTTGGTTTTTAAGTAAAGTGCACCTGTTCTTTAACATGTGGCTTGAGCAGCTAACCAGTCATTTAGATGTGAACAGATCTTTTACTGGTACCAAGAGCACTGATTAAGCACAGTACAAATCCTGCATTCAAAATAAAAAGTACAAAAGCTTTGGTGTCTAAATATACTTTAAGTACCAACTTTTTTAGTTCTCACTATGCAGATGGCCCATTTTTTAAATATATATCATAATACTGGATTATAATTAGTAATGTATTAATGACTAGTGTTGCAGCTGGTAAAGCGGGAGCTATTTTTCAAATAGTTCTTGGTAGTTTAATCCATACATCATTTCTCAGCAAATGTATATTTTGCATTAATAATTTGAATCTAAAAAGCAACTGAAGCTGTAAAATAAACGTAGTGGGATAAAACGTACAATAGTGTCCTCCAAAATGTAGTAAAGAATAAGTATAAAGTAGCATGAATAAAAATAAAACAACATTAAAATTGTACTTAAGTAAGGTACTCAAGTAAATACTACTTCGTTACATTCCACCACTGCAGTTAGCAGATGGTTCACATGAGGTAACAGGGGATGGGATTATTGCATATTCATGTGTATAAAACAGATTACTGTGGTAATCCAATTACATGGCAATTCTGTTTGGAAATTAACTCACTTACTAATCAACTTAAATTCAGCTTACATGTGATGAGAAGACAGTGAGTGACACACAAGGGGTTAAAAACTACCAGTTTCCCCATATGAGGTAAATGCAGAATTAAGAGCTCCCTAAGGGGGGAAAAAAGCCCCCAACCTGCGTCTAACTGGTGAGTGTTCACGTGCACAGACCTCATCCATGCCATCTGACTACCCTCGTGTGCGCTGCTTTTAACAAAGCTCCCAGTCAGCTTTTCCAGACGTACCTTCAGCATGACACAGTCGGTGCCCACCTGACTCATGATTCGCCGTGTTATGACAATAACAAAGACTTTTTGGGGCTGAACAATGACTTTGTATGGACTTGGCAGCAATCTGGCGACCCGAGGTTCTCTCCCTAAAACACAGTACGCAGAATGAGCTCATCTCTGAAGACGGTTTTAAAGTGAGTAATGCCAGCCTCCTGAGCTATGCTCATTACAGTCGAATTAAGCCGCATCGCCGCGGTAAGCTCCAGTAATCAGGCTACCTCGGCAGCTCGCCTTAATTGGCTCATCGCTCAGCCCGACACTCACTCGACGCACGTTTCTTTTTTTTTTAAAAGGAAGGGACTCCTGTCATCTCTGTAGCGCTTCAAACAGCAAAAAAAGAGCAAAGTACAAAGCCATGCTGTTTTCTAAAGGTGTCTTTCATGATCTGAAACAAAGGCAACAGTGAATCTGGGTCGAAGCAAAACCAGAAAATAATACGGATATTGTAGTCATCAAGGAGATTGTTGTATTGCTGATGTTTTAACCACTGAAGCATCCCCGCTGGAAGATATTCCCCTCTGCTGTAATAAATAACCAAGACACTTGACAGTTAAATAACCTTGAACTGCATGTGTAAACTGACGCTCGCAATTCAAATGAAAAACCCATTATTGAAGAAAAAAAAAGCTTCAATTCATTCTCATCTAACTCGACCTTGTAGGCCAACAACAACCTTCCGCAGCCCCTGTTGGAATCAATAGCGCAAGTTCATAATAGCCGCGGCCACGTACACAAACCTTCACACACCTCCCCCACGAGGAGTCTACGAGAAACGGCGCGGGCGATTAAAGAGGGCGTGGCTTAAGCACTGGGGGCAGAGCTAACTCACGCCATTGAAAGAGGAACTTTCTGCTGAGTGCAAGTTTGGCCATACGTGAATAAGTCACGCGCCACCTGTTCATTACAGGCCATCTTCCCTGCCACACACACCTTTCACCAATTGACGTGAACGCAAACCCACACCTTCACACGACTTCCATGCCAAATTTCAGCCCCCAATAGCAAAAATTGCGGCAAACACGATACCCCCAAATGATGTGTGATTCTAGCACTGCTGCCCGTGTACTTTAAATAAATATGCAGGTTGATGCAGCGCCCTGTCGGAGCAACCGTGCACTATGAGGAAAACAAAACAGGAAACAGATGAGCGAGAGAGATTGGAATCGCGTGGGCCCGAGAGCGGAAATGAATGAACGAGAGCGGGGGAAAGCGACAGAGGCCGGCACTTTTTGTTGGCTGGCTGGGGCCTCTCTGTGCCAGCCTCTCCGAGAAGATCAGGTATCCATCAGGTCCGCCTCTCTGTGCTTGACAGCGGGTCCACAGAGGGTCCTTTTTTTTAAAAATCGGGCCTCTCTTGGCACTGGCACAGCTCCAGATAAAATGCCCACTCTGGAGTGGTATTCCCCCCCCCCCCCCCCCTCCACACACAAAGACACACGACTTCCGCTGGGAAACGGCTGGGACGAACCAAGCAGCTCTTTTGTGGAAGGGAAGCGCAGGGCACGGCGGTCAATGAGACAGGCGGACGGAGAGGAAATAAACAAGGACCGGGGGGTGGAAAAAAAACGCACACACATACACACACAATCAAATGCAGGCAACAAAACACAAGCTCGATAGGGGGTCCTATGGGGACCTATTCGACATTTGTTCAATGCGTCCTATATGCATTTGTGCCGTGAGTCTGAATGCATCCCCTTTCCCCCAGAGGGGCGACGGGAATCACACTGGGAGCTGGGGTGTGATTAAGAGCTGCAGCTATGCATCTGGTGTTTGGTTTAAAAGGGAAAAAAACGAAAACAGCCTCAGGATCTGTGACCTGGTTATAAATGAAGTCGAGTGCGATCACTTTCAAATTGCATCCCGCCGGTAAGGTCACTCACACACCTGCAGCTCAGTTCACTCGGTCCGAACCGAAGAAACAGAATGATACAGCGTTGCCTTTCAGTCCTACTTTGTTTCTTATTCCCGTAATTCAAATGGACTAACAGGTAACACCTTTATTGGACAGCTTTGGCGACCGTCATCCTGCATCAGTGATACATTGTTTATTCCAGTGATTGACAGCACTTCACTCAACCCTTATGGGTTTAAAAAGTTGGCCATCGGCTGGGGAACGCACCAACCCGATCCACTAGATCAGCTCTGATTATTGAGAAGGTCGGTCTGGGCCGAACCTGACAAAATAATACGGTCGCAAATGTCACAGATTGCTTTCGGATCAGAAAGCAGATCCTTTCTTTGAAAGTCCTGAGGGACCACTTCATGCATCTTGCACGTTTTAGTAGCGCTGTTAGCTTTTGAATCCAGTTGTTCGCAACAAAAAATGTACACCCCAGTTTGCTTGAAAGCAGACCATAATGCACTGCCGTGTGTTTGTTTGGTCTGCAGTTCACACCAGCCTAAAGAAACTGAAACGCACCAGAGTTTGTTTGAAAAGAACAGAGCAGTTTGAAAGCACACCGAGAGCCCGGGGGACGACATCAGGGGTGAATGTTTTTTCGTGTGAAGTTTTGGAGATAAAACAGACATGCTACGCTTGCATTTCAGATAAAGGCCCCTCCGATCAGAAGCGTGGTTGTCCATCACACTAAGCAAGACCAGATTAGAGCTGATTCGGGGAGTTACTCTGGGAGAAAACTCGCCCTCGCTCAGATGAATCACACCTGTAATACTGCCGTTAACAGCCGCTCCATCCCTGCGCTGTAGTTATCGAGCTTTTTTTGGAGGGGATCAGCAGTGGAGGGCCAATCTGGCAAACGCTCACCACCCTGCTCCCACTATCTCACTCAATGCGACTAGTCAGGCAGCCCTGACTCTCAGATGAGCCCTCCCAAGGGGTGACAAAACGGCACTTGTGTCGACTGAAGCACAGCAAGCCGTCAGCCGCGCCACGCTTGCTAAACAGGACGCCCCGGATATCCACTCGCCACACTCGGCTACCTCACAGTCAGCGCCGCTCCCGGGATTGGTTTCGGTTATCTGTTTTCAGCGTCGACCGGCTGACAGACGGTTTTGCCGGAGTCAGCTCGGGCGACGCAACGGAGGGAACATTCAGCTGCAGTTTTTTTTTCCTCTCTCCACAAGCCCTTCGAGAGTGTTTACTTATCGGTGGGCACACACCCCTATCAACAGCCCTGCTCCCACGCACCGCGGGCGGAGGAGTGTCGGAGGGGAGAGAAGGGGGGAAAAAAGGCAGGAGAGAGAAAAGAGGACGAGGCTCTCTGGAAGGTCCTGATACGTACTCGAGAACACACATGGCTACTCCACCGGCTAATGTTTGCACTCTTTGAACATATCTGTGTGTGGGAGGAGGAGGGGGGGGCTTATGAGCTTGGAGGGAGTAAATTCCTCACTCTCTCCCGTTCCCTTGAGACCCATTCTGCTGCCTGTAGATAAGTGTGGAATTCAGGCTCGGTGGCAGGCGTGCCGAGGTGAAACGGCTGCCGTGGCTTTCGGCTCCGGCGGGCCCGCAGTGATAACCGACCGCCGGGCCAAGACTGAGGCCTGCCAGCGTGCACCGGCCGTGGAAGCTCATGAGACAATGTCAACATTCTTATGACGCGACGGGCAGAAAAGCAGCCACCTATCGTGAACTGAACGAGCTAAAGCGGATATATACGGCTCTAACAATGTCAGGATGATGCTTTGAGCTGTGTGGGCTTCATTACTTGGCGCCGGCGAGATATCCCCAAGCCACCGAACAAAATGCGGCGAGCACCGCTGACTGCTGTCTCCTCTCTATACATCTCAAACCAAAGCACAGTCACTTCTAATTAAATTTATAGTACTGGGACAGTGTGGCTTGACAGTCCATTGTAAGTGAGCGTGTGTGTGCGTGTGTGGCACAGTGGCGAAGAACAGAGATCAACACACTACTGAAAGGATTTGACAGCGGCTGTCCCTCAGCGATAGAGCCGACTGAGGAGGTTCAGACACACTGAGGGAGCAGTTTGCAGGGCATCGTTTGCTTATTTACACCGAGACACACGAGGGCGACGCCGCGGAAGCAAGGACGGAGAACACCGAGGGTGATTTACAAAAAAAATAAAAAATGGCGACAGAAAGATGGGGAGGTTATTACTGCTACTGCGTGGAACTGTACAGGGGTTCCCACTATGCTAAAAACACACTTATTTGGTCAACTGCTTTCAGCTAATGCAAATCTATATTATTAGATTAGATTATTATATAATCTACTTTTTTATGTTTTTTAAATAATTTCCTGGATTAATTATTTTTTGGGTCTTTAAAATAAAATAAAAAAATAATAAATAAAAAACTCCTACACCAAAGTGTCTTTATCTGACCAACAGTCCAAAACCCAGAGAGATTCACTTTAAAATGATATAATTTAAAATTGACTTCAACGACTAATCGACTAACAAATGACTCATCGATGAAGATACCAGGGCAATGCAACAAAAATAAAATTATAGTAGTTTGTATTCCTAGAAGCTCCTTAAAATACTTTTGTGCAACATCTGCCAAAGCAAAAAAAACAAATATAAAATCCCTGCACATTTGCAAGACTGCACACTTGCAGTGAGACTAAAGTGACTCTGATTTGTGCAGTAAACATGTGATTCTCCGCAGGTCACGGGGCGCTTCACATCTAGCCTCCAGTCAAACGAAGAAAAAAATATAAAAATGAACACGAAGCCACGCCGCCGCCTAAAGCTGATGAAAAAGAAGGCAGTGTGCAAGACCGAGCGGCCGCGGGAGCGGGTCAACATGGGCAAGAGCGGGGGAGGCTCGTGGGAGGGGAAGTGTGTCGCGGTAAAAAAGAACATCGCGGCTACCACCTCGACCGCTTTGTCTGACTGATGAGTTCAAACAGGACATGGTAATAGCCTGTCTCCAACATTCCCCTGACCATAAATCTCCCTGCAAGAAAGATGGGGAAGCAATCAGGTGGGAAGAGGGTTTTCTGTGTGTGTGTGTGTGTGTGTGTGTGTGTGTGTGTGTGTGAGAAAGAGAGAAATAAGGAGTGAAACCACACAATAAGCGAGCATGTAGCTGTGTAGGAGAAGGAGCAGTTGTGCATTTTGCGTGACTCAACGGGAACGCAAACGAGCATCTACGACGAGCGGGCACTCAAGCGCTTGAGATATGGAGCTTGTCTCAGTGCGCATCAAAAAAAAGCAAAGCTGTCGTTCTTGCCCAGCACTTAATATGATTAAAGAGTGAGAGACGGTACGGAGGCTTGCCCTTTTTCTTTACAGTAGTTAAACCATTAAACAGGGCAAAGAGGAGTTATTCTTAAAGGGGCTTTTGGCAGGCGGAGCAGGTGGAGAGCTGCCAAAGATTTAGGGCTTCACAGCGAGAGAGAGAGACGGAGATGGGATGGAGATCCACCTCGGCCGGTAGCGGATGCCCCTCAGAGTGGTGCCTGAGTATCGATCTGACCCTGACCTTTTCCTGTTTGTCATCCCACGCGTTATCACGCCGGGCATTAATACATACCTCCACACCGCTGTGTGTTAGTGTGCCGGAAAGTGCAGTGTTTGAACCTGTGTGTTCCTATGGCATGCCATCAGCTACGCGGTCGCACGCGCGGGGCTCTCGAGGGCCCGAGACGTGTAGGGCCTCATGAAAACAAAAAAAAGAAGACAAAAAAAAAAAAGCACAATGCAGCCAGTGTGCTCTGGCGAGCCGCATTCAACAGGGCCGCCAGGTCTGCCAAACAGCCTGCTGCAACACTGTGGTGAATGAAGTCGGAGTTTATTGAACGGGGAGGGAGGGACTGGGGGAGAGGTAAGGGGAGGGAGAGAGAGTGTAAGAGGGAGATAAAGAATGAGGGGAAAGTTCATTATTCACTGCAGTGAAAGAGAGAGAGAGAGAGAGAGAGAGAGAGAGAGAGAGAGAGAAAGAGAGAGAGAGAGAGAGATGGAAGGGAAGAAGTTGGGGAGCAGGTGAAGGGAAGGAGAGCGGCACGACGGGCCGCCGCGGTGGCCAAGGGAAACGTGCTGGGGGGAAGCTAGCGCTTACCGCTAGCCAGCTATTGTGCAAGCGTGTTTGCTGCCAGCTAGCCACTCCAGTTTTTATCTCGTAGCCCACACTCGCTGTTGGTTAGACTGCGTTCAAACTTTGCAAGTAAACTCGGTTAGCAAGGCCACCGTAATTAGCTCTGCTGAGTCCCGGTGGACGTTTAACAAAACGGTGATGACATTGAAAGTTAGCCGGCTAAAAGTTCACAGAAAGTCAAGCACACACCCTCCTCCCCCTCCTCCCTGACGTGGGTGAGGACGCCCTGTTCCAGTCAAAACAGCGGACGCCGTGACCGCAAAGTTTGTAGCAACCCGGCGTGGGAGAGGGAGAGCGGGGCGGCCTTCAAAGCCTTGTTTGTCTGCAAACAGTCCGCAGAGAGCAGACCAAACACCCTACCCACCGCCAGCTATAAACAAGCAACAGACCCTTACGAAACAGAGAGGAGGAGGAGGAGGAGGGGAGGGAAGATAAGTGTGTCGAAGGGAAAGGGCCGTGATGGCTGGACGAAGGGAGACGGATGGAGAGAGCGTTTTGATCTTTCAGCCCGTTTACGGCGACAGCCTCTGAAATATCAACTCCGGGGAAATGGTTACCCTTTTTGCGTTCAGTTTATATGCAAATGCGGCCAAACAAGTGGGAGTGAGTGAACCGTGCATGAGTGTAATCTGCAATAACACCGTCTATTTCATTACCATTGTGTAGGTACGTGGGCAAATAGGTATGTTAATTGAGGACCCTGTCATTTCCTCTGTGAGCTATGAAGGTTGCTCATTTGCAAGCTGCATACAGTGCATGCATACAAACGCACGTACTGCCTCACTTCTACCTACAACAAATCCAAACACAAGCTTTTGTTTTCTCGAAGCACTCCGATTTGGGAGTTCCTGGCTGACCTCAGGGGCATCAGAGGCAATCAATTTGAAGCACACAACGAATACACAACCCCCTTATGCTGACAACATTGCCCTGAATTATAAATTCCCTGCAGCACTAAAATATGACCCAGCTAACCCAGCTCGAAGAATGAGGGACGGATCCAGACTCACGGGGGGGGGGGGGAGAGAGAGGCATTGTGTGAGGAAGCAGAGATGACAGTTATGAGTTCCAGCAGGTTATATTGCAGATACAACAGTAATATAATATGCATAATAACCTTTTTAATAACAGTTCCATCAAATGCGAGCTGGATGCCCCTTCTTTCTGTAATGCAGAATGAATACAACACTGTATGTGTGGGAGCTGCCATGTCGACAGCAACACCAGCTCTCAAATAACAGTGTTTGCTTGTTTTTCTACCCTAAAGTTTCCGGGACTTTTAGTTACAGGAACAAGTTTTCAAGAAACTTAAAAGATTAACTTTAGACAGTTGCTGTCTGCGTTTCCACCAACGAAGATTAGGGAAAATTCGTCAGCTGTTTTTTTTTGCGTTCGACTACTACGGCTGGGCCAGTCTCGAGGCACAGCCACATCTCCGGGCACCAGACTTTTCCAAACAGGCGTTATTTAGATAAACTGACCAAACTTTGAGAATCTAAATGGTTACCTGTTTTTTTGCCTGAAAATATATTAAAACTTAAAAAATACACATGTACAGCTTTTAGCCTTGCTCAGAATCTCAAATTCTGACTGACAGCTGGGCAGGTTACATTACATGCCGTCTTGTGAATGGCGAGAACTCCAATGGCGAGATTTGCCCTTGTCATTCAGAGATGTTAAGTGGTGCAAGCCCCATCTCAACGTTGCTGAACTTTTGGAAGGTATTACCCCTCAGCCAGGGACTTAATTTAAACCCGGATCCCTTTGGTCAAAAACGCAACGAGTCCTGTAAAGGTTCCTTGTTCAGGTAGAAAGTTCCGGTAGTCGGTAAGGTGCTAAATACTGCCAATATCCCCAGATATGTCCAAAAGCAGTTTTAATCTTTTTTTGGACATATTCTAAATCATGCACCATAGCTGCAGTATCACTTTAGATTTTACTCCCCTCCTCAGAAAGTGTGCAGAATTCAAATTCCCGTTCAACGTTTTTAACAGACACAGATTTGCCCTTCCATTCAGCTTCCCTTTTGTCTCTAAGAGTTTCTTCTCCCTCTCTGTTCTTTCCTTCTTTTACATTCGGGCCGATAATCTCTCCACTTGGCAGACGAGGAAGGATGAAAGTGTCTCTTTATTCAGCCCGGTGAAAGAAGCCCATGAGAGGCACAACGGTGGCCCTTTGACAGGAACCCGGCCTCTTATTTACACATGTTTTCTGTACGTTAGGGAGCTGTTTGTGCCGTGCATTCGGGGCAGCCATTGATATGCCGAGCGCGTTCGCTCTGCCACCCTTGCCAGTTCTCACGCCCCACCCAACCCACCCGCGCATTTCACACACACAAACACACACTCACACATGCTTGCAAGAAGAATAGGAAGACGTTTTCTTACCTAGGCGATGTGTGTTGATTGGTGCGGGGGATGGGCAGCGCACGGATAAGGGACGGAGAGAGAGAGAGGGGGAGAAAACACAAGGAGAAAGCTTGATTAGTGTGTGAGTTCAGCACTTGTAACCTCTCCTACGGTGAGTTAAGCCGCTCTCTCTTGTTCAGGCTCAAACAGGTTGACGCCTGGAGTATGCCTTAACAAATCCACCACGCACTCCTCTGGGTAAAATACTCGCTCCTCCACTTCTCCTCCGCCTTTTCACGTTTCTTCCTGACAATGAAGAGGCTAGTTATTCTCTCCTATCACCTCCTATTCCCACTGCAGCCCTCTCGTCTCGTCTCCTACTGGACCTCCACTTTTAACCCCTCTCCACCTCTTTTCTCCTCGTGCTCTCCAGCCTCCCGTTATTTCCGCTCCCTCACCACTTGTACCAAACAGACAGAACAGCCCTGGTGGGAAGCCAGCAACTGGTGGAAAAACCCCCAATTAGACACTGTGAAACAAGCAGGTGGGCCTCCTCGCGAGTGCTCCGCATGACACAGGTGACCCTTAACTACACCTGGCACCTGGCATCATTTTACACCCTCCCCTTCCTGTCTGCAGCCTTCCAAAAGGTGCACATTTACACCTCCCTCTCACTAACCCCCCCCCCTCGGAGGGAGGATGTACATCAAAAAGCCCAGGGGCGCGGGTCAAATACGAGGGTGGATTGGAGGCGGAGAGCAGAGCATGGGCTGAACTGATAAGATAAAACTCCTGAGATCATCACAAACGGGAAAATAAAATGTGCAAAGTTTCGTATTTGTCATGAATGAAATCCACATTTCCAGCCTGATCCTTCCTGTTGCAAAGATGACGGCGCTTTCTTGCCCCCGAGCACCACTGAGTGCGGCGATGTGCACTACAGCGATCTCATTATTCCTCACTTTCAGCGGTAACCTGATTTCAGAAACATGCAAGCTGGAAGCCCAGGCTTCCTTTTACAGGTTGGGGGATGAAGAGAGGCCTCGTCAGAACAGACAGATATCTGCTGGAGAAGCCCGATTACTTGGACACATCCTGTACACCGTCATCGGGTTTCTTTTAAGCTCTTTTTAAGCATGTGGATGGAGAAAGAAATCGGGGCAGAGAATGTTGTGATGTGGCTGCATATTGGAGCTATCGCCTTATATTTGAAATTCAAACCACTTCTTGAAAGTGAAACAAAAAGAAGTCTTGGTTTCGCATTGATCTGACTGAATCCAGGATTCTGTGTATATATCCTTAACGTGCCGCGCGTTGTACTCCAACGGGGCAACATGTCACTCTGATCTATTGTTTTACCTGTTGCCCTCAGTGAATCAGGTATTTGTTTCATCAGTGGCATAAAATGGTCTTGAAATCATATCATTTATTGAAAATATTTCTGGGAGAATATGTTGTCAGTTATTGTGACGGGCCTAGCAGCAAGGCACCGTGAGTGAAAATCTGGGTTGCATTCCAGTTTATTAAAAACAAACTTGCTTGATAATTCTCCACACCTCAACTACTTATTGTTGCATCCCACCCAAAAGAATAGCCATGCTAACATGCTCTCAGTGGCAATGCTAAAATGCTGATGTTTAGCTGATAATACTTACTTGGGCCAGCATGCTAACATTTGCTAATTACCGCCGAACACAAAGAGCTAAGGCCGATGGGAATGTGGTTAGAAAAGAGGGAAGGTCATAAGGATTTATCCTCTGAGGACCTTGAACAATGTTATCAAAGCTCACAGCAATCCATTAAATAGCTAATAGTGAAATAGCTAATAGAAGATATTTCACACTGATCCCCAATCAAAGTTAGAGGATTATCAAAAGTCATTAGAATTATTCCTCAGGGGAACGTGAATGTCTGTACCTACAGACCTATAAACCCATAGATTTTACAACAACGGTCGTCCATTATCCAAAATCCTCATGCATATAAACAAATTTGTATTAAACTAAATAGTTGAACTCAGTTCCAAGTATTTAACAGATATAAAACAAATGCCCGTGGTCTTGTTTCCCTTGCTTTGCCTTCAGGCCAGAGGGGCTGCCAGGGTCGTACAACTCATGAGATTTCTCATAACATTTAATTGAACCTCAACATATGATAATAAGTGGTTCAACAACAAAATGCATGACGGAGGGAAACGATCTTGATAACTAACCAGCTTGATTGATTACAAGACCAGAGATTGTTACAGCTTTTGATGGCAGTGAACATGATGTGTGCAGCAGTAATATCTGGATGGTGTACTACTTTGGTATTATGTTCAGTAAACCTGTTGCTCTTTTGAGCTACAAAGCAGATTTCCTGTGAAACTGAATCCGATGACAATGTGACACTTTTGTCTCATTTATCTAGCAATTATTACGATAGCTGTGGTTTTATTTTATACACTTTATCTTTAACACCAAAACCTCTTCAGGGACATACTAGAGCTCTCTCTCTCAAACTTCCAGGGCACCAATCGCTCCTTACTGTAAATATTCCTGAATCTCTTTTTGGGGAGACAGCGTTGGCAGCGACAACTTTTTATGAGGAGCCCGAAGCCCACCAATTACTGAAAAGTTGAGGATGCTTTTAGCGGCAGCCTAAGGTCTGAAAGTCCCTTTCAAGTCAGCCAGGCAGCCATACAGTCAGACGATCAGTCAGCCGTTCGGAGGGCCTGCGGCGACGGGAAAGTTTCCTGCGGTTAAAACAGGAAGAGAGACTGGAGAGTCTGCATGCTGAGGAAGCTAACATGGCCTCATGTGGCTTACAGCAAACCTGTAAGATGACAGGGAACCGGCACGGCGAGAAGACTCAGCATTCTCAGTTTCTGCCACATGCACGATGTGTGTGTGTGTGTGTGTGTGTGTGTGTGTGTCTTGTATGCAAGAGCTGTGGTTGCTGTGTTGTGGTGAGAATGCAAACGCTGGTGCTGTTTTTTTCATTTTCAGGAAGAAGAACTGAAGATTTTCCTGTAAGCTCAAAGAGAAATTGGGGGGGGGGGGGGACACCGCAGAAAATAACAGATTGTGCTGATGGTTAGTCAACTGACAGTTTTAATAATCATTATTTGTTCTTCTAATTCATCAAGCAAACATGCCATTTGATGAATTCAGCTTCTGAAATGGGTTTGGATTGCTGGTTAGACATAACATTTGGAGATGTTACCTTATGATCTGAGGAACTAGTTACGGGCAACCTGCACTTTTTTTCTGACAATTTAAAAGATGAACATTGACAACTGTTTTGACGATAACTGATGATTATTTTCATTAAAGATCATCAATCCGTTTGCAATTAATCGATTACACCGGTCAATGTCTCCCGTTGCAGCAGTGAGGTAAGAGTGTACTCATGTCTTGGGAAATGAAGATGGATGATGAGCACCTTGCTAAGCAGGGCTGCGAGAAGCTGAACACAGAAGTGGTTACAGGTGAAACAAACCACTTAGCTAATCACACCCAGAGGTGCAACATATATGTGAAACATTCAGTGAAACACTGCTCGTCAGTCTGGTGTGTGAACCATTGTTCATGTCCTGCATGAAACCACTTATTTCAACATACGTGCATAGGTTCACTTGCCTAACATACTTAACTGATGTCACGTACGAAACGTAATTAACGTAATTTGCTTTTTTAACTTAAGTTACGTAACAAACGTGCTTATTATAACCCAAACCACGATCTTTTCTCAGAGCTAATCAAGTAGTTCTTGAAGTCTGTTGGACTACCCTGCACGTTGAACAATGACGCCCAGGGGTGCCTGACCAAGCGTCTGTATGTGATGAGTTGGGAATCAGAATCTGTTTGTTTCTCTTAAGTGTCATAAAATGGTGAAATATGCCGCGTATAATCCCCAAGAGCCCAATGTGACATGTTCAAATTGTTGTTTTTTATCTGACCATCTGAAAAAAAAAAAAGAGTTTAAAAAGGGGATTCAATTAACCCTTCAGGCCTGCATAAGCAGATGTGGAAAACATATGGAAAGACAAAGAAAAGCAGCAAATCCTCACATTTGAGAGGCTGAAACCAAAGAATGTTGGTCTGAAATCATAAAGCCTGTCATCAAAATGGTTGCCGATTAATTTTCTGTCAAATGACAGATCAATTAAACCTTTCAGCTCTGCTAAAATGAAAATAATAAGTATCCCCCGCCTTGATAATGGTCCAAATGTAGAATCTTTAACATAGTTTGTGTTCAGACTCTTTGGATAAAGAGAAGGCCAAGGTCTCTCTGCTGTGGTTGGGTGACGCCTGGAGTTGCAGGATTGTCAAAGCGCCAAACCTTCAAACAAATCACACATTATTTCCGCTGTGATGAATATCATACGGCGGGTACCGGCCTCCTGGATTAGGCCCGCCATAAATCTTCGCGGCCGTCGGGAACAGCTGCGCCCGAGTGTTGAGCGATGAGCAGCACTTCTGCTTTAAGGCTTTGTTAAATGCCACGCCGACGAGTGAGGGGCGCATTGCGGGAAATTCATGGCCACTAAATATCAAGCTAGCTTCTGTCAATTAACATGCGGTGAATATATTAGACAGTACAAAGCCCAAAGGAGCCGTAACGGGAGCCTTAATAGTTTTGCTCTTTGTGAGATATGTGCTTGTCGTGTTTATTAGGCTCTTCGCTGGTAAGTACAGTGCTGGATGGTGGCGAAGAGGTGCACCAGTCACACAATTCGCCAGCACACCACCTCAAAGTGTCCCGAGAGGGTGAAACGCGTCGCCTAAACTCATGTTGGTGTAAAGCAAAAGAAAGAAGAATGCGATTTGAAAACAAATAAAGGGCAAAGCGCTTACTGGAAAAGGTTACACAGTTATCGCCGACGTTTTCCAACCAGTTGTAGTCAGAGCGTGTGAGGCACGGAAAGGTTGATAGTTGTCAGGTCCTGGCGTGGCCCTCACCCCCCTCAGGTGTTTTGACATTTTGAAGTGAATTTAAGCGCGCCGGTCTTCCGCTGCTGCGACCCCTCCACCACGGCGGCCTCCAACGCCAACAGCCAGCACCAGCAGTTCGTCTCCCAGAACCAGCCCTGACATTTTGTCTTGTCCTCGGCGTGAAGCGAATGTGTTTGTGTGTGTGCATCTGCATGTGTGCCTGTTCAAGAGCGGCCGCGCTGCACTTCCTTCCGCCCACCACTTTCTTTAGATAATGCAACACGTGATAAACTGCACACACACTCAGGTGTCAAACCGCCGAGGGAAGTCTGCGTGGGCTGCAGAATGTGTGAGAGAGAGAGAGAGAGAGAGAGAGAGAGAGAGAGAGAGAGAGAGAGAGAGAGAGAGAAGGAGGAAGGATGGAGAGGAAATCATCCTCCAACACACCAGCCATGAAGCTCAGAGCAGAGCTCGTGAACTGGGAGAGCAAACAAGCGAGGACGCCGAGGTCGCAGAGTCACTCATGCAGGTGTGACGTTTACAACAACAGCGTCTAGTACGTGTGTGTGTAGTCCTGCCATGCCAGCTGTCTATTCTATAAGTAAGAAAGAAAGAAGGAATTGGGTCGGCTCGGTGACGACCTCCACTGCCAGCTTAGCGGCGAAGCAACACACTTTGAACCCAGTGACGAGTGTCGTCACGATTACAACCAACGCTTCGTTTGAACTCCAGACATTCAACGCCAACTTTGTCTTTATCTGGTACTCATTTCCATAAAAAAGCACATACTCAGCAGCAAACACCTGCTTTTTTATTTGACAACAATAACTTAAAACGCTAAATCTAAGTAGGTCCTTTCAACGGCAGCAGAGAACTATAAACACAAAGACATATTTAGGGACATAACATGGCAAGTCAACAAGCTGGTCAGTATAATTGATGCAGACTTGACTACTGCCTGTGAAGCATATTTGATGTCACTCACATCAAACATTATATGTACAGCAGTCCCAGTCGATGCTGCTGCCGACGCCTCAAACTTCCCTGCTCGAGGCCCATCAAAGAAATGTCACATAATGTACGTCCATTATTGCTCCCATTGCATTTTTGGCCTCAAGGTTTCCACGAGCAACAGAGCGTCTTCCCGACGCTGCTGTCAGAGTCAGAATGATAATAGTGCGCTTCGGGGTGCACATCAGCATTTAGGACTACTGCTACATTTAATGTTGTGAAGTCGAACTTCCCCTCTCGGGCTCCTGTTCTGAAATGAAGGGGCTTTCATTCCCGTTGAAGCCTCACAGCCTGCGTGGTTTGCTAATGAAGCACAGCGTGGCGTTTCGAGCTTTGCGTTGATGTTTTGTTTTGTTTACACGAAGACTTGAGCGAGCACCTCTGTGACATCGACAGAGCTCCGCACCGGCGTGGATAACGAGGCTGCCAATTAACTAGTCCTCCACTACACCTCCCCGATTCTGGGGGCAGATTCACCTCCCATTAACTCCCATTACAGGGAGGTTAGGCTGAAATTACGGCGTCGGAGGTTTTAGCTGCTTTCTTCTTGTGCCCTCGTCTCGTAGAGCGGGCCCGGAACGCCGAAACATGTTAATTGGTTTCCAGAAATGCTGTACCATCATTTTCAGCGTCTCGTCACTCTTGACCTGTGGCCTTTTGCTGCAAGTGATGTTGAAAGGAAAACATGCTGCTTCCTCTACTGAGAGACACTGTAACACTCGTGAGGAAGTAATAGCACACCACAAGTCGGCTTGTTCCCGCTCTGCGCTGACGATTAAAATAAGTGAAGATGCTGATAGAAACACAGCAAGAGTGTGAAACTGTAGCACGTTTCCAAAAGGCCTAAAAATAGGGCTAGGGGGCTGTCGTCACTAAAAGGTTTTAATTTATATAAGTTGATAACACACAACAAGTTGTATGTTATCAACTTATATAAATTATAACTGTCCTAAAAAAAAAAAAAAAAAAAAAAACATGGACGCTTTTATTCCTACATAAAGTAGTGGTAGTGGTGCACTTCGGAGTATTGTGGCCGGAATGAGTATTACAACAACAGACAGATGGAAAAATTTAAAGATTAGAAAGATTTCAGCTGTTACGTCTTTTTTTCTCGCTTGCCTCTCAGGGCTTCCGTACAAACCGGTGTAAGGAATCAGAGACAAAACACAATGAATAAATGATAGAAATAATTTGCTAAAATAATGATGGCTGAACGGTGAGCTAAAAGTAACAGTTGAAACCACTCCGAGTGGTAGTAGTATGAACGTTTATCACCGATAGTTACAGGTAACATCCAAGCGACTCCTGCAGCAAAGATCTCTCTGTTGATCGGCTTTGTGGCTCGACTGAAAAAGCCGGACAAAGTGAAAAAGAAACTAGTCCACCAGATATTCTGTCCACGCAAACAAAGAAGGCAAAGGTTATCTGATTACCATTAGAAAAGACCGCTGGCACCCAAAACAGAGGCGGCATCCGAGTCTGCTTAAAATTACAAATTGGGCCGAGGCCCTTTGAATGCTGCATCAAGTCTGACACTTAATTATTGTGTACTTTACATCTATTTCGCTTGAGAGTGGGAGCTTGGCAGCGAGAGGCTGATCTTAATCTTGCCCGGGCTTGCGTGTGTGTGTGTGTGTTTGTTTGTGTCTGCGCATCCTCACGAGGCCTGTCCTGTTACTCTGGAATACAATAGCCAATGCAAACAGGAAGTTAAGCTGTGCACTTCCTGTGCTTTATCCAATCCGACACTTCCTTTTCACTTCACTTTGTGTGTGTGTTGCTGGCATCCTGCAGGGGGGGGGGGGGGGGGGGGGGGGGGGGGGGGG
>NW_022280065.1:1064256-1074644 GCF_004355925.1 Anarrhichthys ocellatus | reverse complement strand
AAAAAAAAAAAAAAAAAAAACATCAAACAGCAGCGGCGGCAGGCAAACAGCCGACATCGTGGAAGAGACGAGTGCTTCCACCCTGGACTGCACACGAATCAGAGGAAATCAAAGCATCAGCAAGTTACCCTGCCTCAGCAGCGGCAAAGAACGCGCTGAACCGCCATGAGCACCTTAGTGTGTGTGTGTTCCCTCCCTGCTTAGCTGTCAGTCCTCGGACACCCAGAGAGGGAGAGGTTGGCTGGTGTTTTTCAAAGGCGGGCCATGTGTGCGTTAAGCTGTTGGTGATGACCTGACCTGGATAGAGGCAGCGGGTGAATAAATAAATAAGTCAGCCACATGCTCAGAGCCCTCACACCTCTGTGTGTGTGTGTGTGTGTGTGTGTATATGTGTGTGTGTGAGAGATGATTATCGATGTAGACATTTTCTATGCATGACCGAGTGGGAGTGTGCTCGCCAGGTCGAGATCAATGTGCATATGAGGTGGAGGAACAGCAGTATGGAGTTTGTGTGTGTGTGTCCCTTTTCAATGTATAATGTCTCTGTGCCCACACATACGTGGGCTGTATGTCTATACAATTTATGTTGCTTAGTGTGTGTGTGTGTGTGTGTAATCCTGCTACCAAAGGGGCTTGAGGGCTTATATTAATGAAGCATTTCTCTCTGTGGAGCTCCATCAGTACAACAAGCCCCTGACGTGATTAATAACTGCCTTGCTTCCCTTGTGTGCGTGTGTGTGTGAGTGCTGATGTAAGTAGCCTAGTGTATTTCTGAGTATATGATGCGTGTGTGTGTGTGTGTGTTTTGTGGGTGCCAATTAGAGGCCGGTCGATAAATTTGCTTTGCTGACATCCCTGTTTATCATATTAAGGTATTTTCCCTGCATCACGGGATGTTTATTATAAGTTTGATTTTTGAAACAGTTTTATGGAAAGTCGTACTTTTGCACCGATGCGCTCAGGTTATTTGTCGATACCGATGCCCGATCTCAACCAGTGCTCTCTAATCCCTGAATGTACCATCTGTGTCCCACACTGCTTGGAACTCGTTGGGATTATTTTGATGCAAGGTAACGTGAGACCAGAGATCGCTGTGGCATTACAAAGTGTCTAATCATCAGATCGGGCATTCTCTTACATCCCCTTTAATACACATCTGTCGTATTTACCCTCATGTGAATAACCGCTATTGATACTAATTTGAATTGCAGTGAAGTTTACAGTTAAAGTCAACTGTTCAGGGGATCCTTTTCAAAAATACATATGCGTTACGCAAATATGGGCCAATACATCACGTTGTTTGATATTTTTCTGAGAAGTAACTAATGTAAGGGATCACAATAACCAATAAAAAGTAAAAAAAAATTTAAAAAAAATGTAAATACTGTTTTGGCTCTGGGGCTCTTACCTGTGCATGCTATGTGTGTGTATGTGTGTGTGTGTGCGTGTGCTCATGAGGGCCCAATGGAAAAGCCCCAGTCACCGTTAATGAGAGGAGTACATTAGCTCTCCCTGTTTATGGCTCCGTGCTCTGCCAGCCACTCTGCTGCTGCCCTTCTAATGAAGCTTCCGCATCGGTGTTGCCTTTCTCTCCAGGACGCCACACCGCTTAAAGCTTCCGGCCGGGAGCCAAATGCTTTAATGCAACCACGGAGCGACGATACCAAAGCTGAACGCATCCATTTTACACGACGAGTAAAGATAAGGCACCGTGCAGCTTTTGTAAAAACGTGGCATAATGCGTGCAAACTACGTAGGTGGCTGTAAACGTCGCGGGAGTGTCTGTGTGTGTGTGTGTGTGTGTGTGTGTGTCTGTGTGTGCGGGTACACCCACATTATCTGCTAAGCTTCTCGCAGCCCTGCTTAGCAAGGTGCTCATCATCCATCTTCATTTCCCAAGGTGCCAGCGCTTGTGTGTGTATGTGTGTGTTTCTGGGGGGGGGGGGGGGGGGGGGGTGATTCTGAAAAGGTGCAATTGTTTGTGACACGTCTGACTGTTAAAGAGATCCATTACAACCTGCGTGGTCTCACCTGATGGGCTGACCCCCCCACACACTCTCTCTCCCTGCTTATGTCTCCGTAAAGCCCCTCGCTCCCCTCCCTTCCTCCTGCGCTGGAAGTAGACGTACCACACACCCCGGTTTTGCAAGACGCCGTCTGATGCACTTAATTCATTCACACCCCCACTCCTCCATATGCCTGTACATTAACTCCCTCCGAATGCGACACGCCTCACTGAGCCGTGAGCTCTCGCCCTAAAACAAATCAACCCTCACGGACCACACGGGCGCGATCGAGACTGCCAACGGATACACGGATTCTCGTAAAAAACAAAACAAGAAAGAAGCCTGGCAGCGGGGAAACGAAATCAAATGGACAGGAACCGAGGCGCACATCACTAGCTCTTCTTTCCACTCCGTATCACACGGCTCCCGACGTCTGAATAGAAATTTTGTCGCCTCTCATCCATATTTTTCTCAAACCCGCACCCATCAAACGGAGTCTTGCCTGAGGCGACGAAGATTAATTGCGTCTCATCACGGCTAGTTTTCCACAATTACTAATTGCGGAATATTAATGTATCAGCAAGAGGGAAGTATCAGGTTTCCCGCTGTAGGTCAAAAATAATCATCCTCATATCTGATGCAAAAGTGCAGTTGTTCTTCCGAATTAAGATGAATTATACTGATTGTCAATATTAATAATCAGCCCAACTACAAAAAAAACAACACAGAGTGCCTTTGTTTCCATAATCAGATGAATTAACATAAGCTGTTGATGAATTTGTTTTATAATCAAGATCCGTTTTTGTACTGGGACTAGGCGTGTTATCAGTGCGTGCATTGACATCCTGTCTTAATTCATAGAGCAATTCATCCAAAATAGAACATTGTTAAAGGAAAGGGCAGTAGTAACATATGGCCCGTCTTGGTTGGCTGGGTTTGACCTCGCCATCTGCAGTTTCATGAAATGTTTCACAGTTGATCTCAATTTGATCTCACTTATGTGCAAAGCTGCTTTGAAATGTTTTAATATTGGAGTCTAAACGGTGCCATGCCATCGTTACGAAGGCCCATTGGACCGAAACCCAAATTGTCCCCAAAATGTCCCAAATGTCCGACAGCCTCGTATGAAAAACAATTGGCAATTTCTCAAAAAAAAACTAAAAAAATAACAGAAGCACAAGGCTAATTATTATGTGGAATTATGCCATTGAACCTTTCCGGTGGCAATGTTTTTCCCCTACTGTGGCAAAAGTACGAGGCAGAGTAGTGGGTCATGCTTTCGCTATGGTAGGGAATAAAACATAATCGGGTAGGCCCAGGTTTCGGGCTTGGACAGGAACCATGCGGGTCCATGTGGGGTCGGGCCGGATATTTTGGGGCAGATTGTAGCTCTAAGTTAAAGTCAGCGAGAAAAAAAGAAAGCTGATACAGAGACCGAGATCACTTTCATGCTGCTTAAATCTCTACAAGGGCTGACAGGAATTTCGGAAACGGCACATCATCCTCGCGTATACATTTCATCACGATACACATCTGTTTAACTGATCCTGCGTCAGAAAAAAAAAAAAAAAAAAACGAAAAACTGAGATAAATAGTCAGTCTCTGGGTGGATCTTCCTTTCAACCGAGTGACGTTCTCCGTCGCTGATGCACTGCTGCTTTACCCGCGGGCACAGCGAGCCATCAATCTTTATAAATCATTCAGTTCTTCTCCTGTTCTGCCCTCCACACACAAACACTGGCGGACACACTAAGAATGCACACCCAACGTACACACACACACACACACACACCCCGGTCTCGGTCCTCCCTCTCTCCTGCAGTGCTCCGGGATCATTAGAGTTTACGTAACCGCGTGCATGAGAACAACATTGAGCTGAAACAAGGACTACATTTTTTTTTAAAGTCCTGAAATAGCCTGTCCTGTGGAGTAGCCGCACAACCAACATGACACGGACTGAATCACGAGATGATGTGAGAGGAATGATATTGATATTTAAAGAAGTGATTCATGACATTTTTACATTTATTTAAGAAAGAAAAGTCCTGTTTCCCCCCTACTCTCTTTAACGCGTCACAATAGTTAGATACCCGATTTTACATTGTTCATCGGCGTTCTTCTGCGTGCCCGTTAAATCTTGTCCATATACTGAAAATCCTTTTGGTGCAGATGAAGTGTCTATGAGCAGCGATGTGGTCGGATGAGTTTACAGAGAGCGGAACGGAGACAGAAACACAAGCTTCCTCGGATTTCACTGAATCACGAGAAGTGCTCATGCAAGAACACTGCAGCGATGACCGCCGATGAGGAATGCGGGCACTACTTACATGCGATGCCTCGTAAAGTGGCGCCCACAGAGCGTTGCTGGACATATCGCTCGCGGTGCGAGTCACAAGCTCATGAGATCATGTTCTCCAGCGCCCCGGCCTGCTTTTGCCTCTTTCATTTCCTGTGGATCTTCAGTTCTGTTTCTGGATGAGAGTCATATGTGCAGCACGTGCTCCAGGGCTTCTCTTTTTAACCCATGGAGGTGCTGCTATGGTGAGGAATCAAGGATCAAACAGCGACGGAAGGTTAAAGGTCAACTCTACTGAAAGCTTTGAAAAAAAAATAATAATATTTATAACAAAAGAGTAAGAATTTAGCAGTCATTTGGCCTGATTGGAGCTGTATAGTGAGACAAGTGGATCACAGTGAATAATTCATCAACCCCTTTTAAAAACTCAGCTGGGACTGAAGTAAATTTAAAATATTCTGCGGGGGAGAATTTGTTTATCTTTTTTGCAATTCTCAGTATTTTGTGAGGATGTAAATCATTTAATAAGTTGTCAAGTTAAAGCTGTGAGCTCAGAAAGACTTCATGATGAGGAGTGTCATCTGGGGCGAGATAAAAATAACAGAAAAACAGTTTTTTTAGTGTTGAGGAGGGGTGTCTGCTGTCAGCAGCGCGGCTGTCGTGTCCCCCCCGCCCTGTAGTCACCTTGTATTTAAATAACATTGCGGCCCATTGATCTCCAGGAAGAGGCCGCATTGGCTCCGATTTAGACTGCGGAGGAATGCCGGAATGTTTTAGGCTCTAAGCCAGCAGCCTTTTCCTGGCCCGACCTTTGACCCCTGCCACTGAGAGACTGCATATGGGGGGGAGACAAGCCTAAAGCAGGCAGCGACCACCTGCTCTCCCTCTGATCTAATGACCTCGCCTCCCCAGCGGACCACAAGCCCCAGTCCCTGTTGTGCTCCTGCGTCCGCGACTCCAGCCGCGCATGGCCGGCGGCCTGTGGACGGAGTCGTGCTCTGCGGCCGTGGGCAAACACACAAGCTGAGGGATGACTGCACATGTCAACACACACTGAGCTCGACCGTTCCAGTGAGGGCGTGAACACACAAACACACAAGACTGCACCTGACTGACTCTCAGAGCATTCAGGGGTGAAAGAGTCGGAAAACAAGCATCACACTGCGTGTGTGTGTGCGTTTGGAGATGCGCGTTACTCATGCGGCGGACATTTACGGCCCTCATCTGGTAGCTATACATAACATCCTTACCCCCGTCATCAGCCTGCTGTTAATGCGAAACTACGAAGCGTGTCGGTGGCCTCCGCGCGCGTTATTTCCCCGCCCTCGTCCATTGCAACGTTTCCATGTGACGGGGAACGCTGGAGAAAACAAAATCTGCTTCATTACATCATCTGGCCCGCGCTAACCTCGGCCAGCCTGGCATGGCCGGGAGCGCCAGCATTAAGGGAACTTGGAAGCGTTTAAAAAAAAAAATATTAAACCCGGAGCGGTAAAAACACTGGGTGACTAATTGGCTCGGAGGGTAAAGCCGGGCAGCGTGACCGAGGAGGGGGGAGGAAGAGGGGGAGAAAATAAACTCTGGAGCACGGCCGAAGTAATCAGACTGAAAAGGAGCCTCTATGTCTGGCGTGCCAAGTCTGCGGAGATGTGTGCACGGGAGGCGACAAATAAATATGGAGGAATACAGCATGTATGTGTGCGAGTGAGAAAACAGAAGAAGCGATGAGCTAAGGCGCAGACGCGGTGGAAGAACATATGCATGTATGCAACAAACGGGAGACGAGAGATGGCAGGGAGATGAAATCAAGGAGGCATTTCGGATGCAAATAGGAAAGCATGCGAGGGTGCCGGGTAAAGAGGGAGTTGAGGGGTAATTTGAGACGATGATGGCGCTTCCTTTTTCCCCCCGAAACTCTCGTTCTGGCATTTCCGTGTGAGACATGCAAACGGTGAAACGTGATGCGATGCACTCGGTAAGTATAGGCAAGAAGAAATATCTCCTGCATTGAGGGGGAAAAATTGCCTGAAAGTTAAATAAAAAAGTGTATTCCGCTGAGAGAAACACACACACACACACACACACACACACACACACACACACACACGTAGCAGCACCACCTTTGTGAGAACGAGGGATAAACACGGGGTATTCCCTCATCGCCGCTGGCTCCGGTTTCTGTCGATGGAATGGAAACGGAGAGGAAGTTGTTTTTTTTTTTAAACTGTGAGGGAGAGAAAATTATAGATCTCTCTGTCACCGTCTGCTTGTGTCATGAAAACCCGGCCGACCACACGCATTAGCTGGGGACGGTTCAGCGCACTCAGACATTGAGACGTGGTATTAGCAGCATGTGAAAGATTTTGTGCAGCTACGTCACAGTATGAAAAAATAAAGATAAAAAGGGGGGGAATAAGGGGAAAACAAACAAAAACGGAGAAGAAGAAAAGAAGCGGAAGAGAGCCAGGCAGGCTGTCTTTTTGCTAAGCGGCGAATTTAAGCAGTCAAGCACTGTTGAGAGAGAGAGAGAGAGAGAGAGAGAGAGAGAGAGAGAGAGAGAGAGAGAGAAGACGAAACGAGAGAGAGGGAGGCTTCCCGAAAGATGACGTTGTGGTCTTAACCGCGCAGTCGCTCCCACTGCAGATCAAAGGCTGAGAAGTGGCTTGGCTCTCGGCGGCATTAAGTCACGTTAAGCCTAGACGGAGGCCATACACATGCTCACACAAATAAAGCTGGCTGGGATTAGACTGACAATGGCCCACAGTGAGTCACAGGCTTTTTAAACCGGGTCAGACCACAGTCGCACAGGCAGAGAGAGAGAGAGCGCGCAGGAAACCAAATGGGATGAACTGCTTAAGGTGTGCTTGGTTTAATTCACCCGTGTAAGGAAAACCTTTGTGGGGTTTATTTTGTTGTTTCGTTTGAGGCGAGATTTTTAACATCCAGCGTGGCCTTTTATGTAGCGAGGCGGAGGGTAGAGGTGTCGAGGTCAAGGTGGGATTGCGTTCTTAATTATTGCAAAGTGTTTTAAGCTTTTCAAGACTTTAAAGTTACAAATCGTGAATAATTCACACCCGAATGACACTCGTGGTTACCTTGGTAATATTAGTATTAAAATGCTTTTTCCCCCGAGCCCTGGCATTGTCCCGGTTTGGAGAAGCTCACAGAAGTACCATCATGGAAGCTAAGCAATGTACTGCTATGGACGCCACAGTAGCATCCGGAAGTCACACAACAACACAAGCAAACTAACAGATTGCAACCACAACAATGACTGCTTTTGTCAAAGGAGTCTTGTGGCTTTGAAGAGAGAATAGATAATGTCAAGATAAAGCGGTGAAAATATCCTAAATATAGTGTGCATGTACACCCATATTCTTTCCCCCTCCCCGGATGCTTTATCTTGCGGTCAGACAGTCTGAAGCAGTTACCTATGCTTTCTTCAAAGACACAAGACTCCTTTGACAAAAACAGTCATTTTACTTTGCAGAACATGGGAGTTTAATTACAACGTTGTTTCAACAAATCTGAAGTTATTTCCAAACTAAGCACAGCTAACGTTGACTCAGCTAGTGCTAGCGTACTTCGGTAGCCTATGTCACTGTTTTTTGCTAGCGGCTGAGCGGGCATTTCCATTTCCATAACCCCGGGAAAAGAACGCATATAGATCCGTCCTTTATTACAGCCCTGATGCTGCTGCAGGAGACTGACCAGTAAACAGTGAGGCTGATGTCGTAACACTAACACTGGATTACACGGTGCATTGTTCCCTGTAAATCGTCCGGGCCTGTGAAGGCAATCTGAATCCAGTACAGGAGTGGCGGACTCAGCCACTCCCAATGAACGTTATTGTATAAAAAAAGATAATTACTTGAGGTAAACGCATGGACAGAATATTTCCAGGGAAGAAAGCGAAGCAAAAATAGTCAAAACTGTGTTTGTTTTCATGAATATTCTTCAACAAATCATATCAAACCATGTCCAAGTCCCTCAATTTAAATTTAGAAAATGTTTCCATTAGTAAAAAAACATCCGTCAAATATCAACCATTTGTTGTGCACATCATTGCTCCAACACTCACAGCCTGATACTATACATTCACTTTAGATCGGGGCTTTAAAAAAGGGCCTTCAGAGACTTGGCAGGTGAAGTAAAAAAACAAAAAAGAAGAAAAAAAAGCAACAATTCACTTTAAGACCACTTTATGCACGGCTGCGAAGACAGACTGACAGCCACTGATCCACAGAAGAAGGGAAAAGCAAAGAGATAAATAAAAAACACACAAAAAGGTGTCAAACTGCATTGAAGTAAATAGACACAAACTCAAACTCACACACACGCACAAACAAAGGGGCCTCTGGTGTCACTGGGCTGTCAGCCTCCGCATTAGACACCCGAGAACGGCGACACATTCGGACTCGCCAACGCTACCTGTCAGCACCAATATAGGCTCCCGCTCGTGCGCGGTGCGCAGACACCAACGCATGCACACGCTGTTCCTGCACACAGGAACTCATAAAATACAGAGAGGCAGGCGAGGGGCGCACGGATGGTGGCTTTAAATATCGATGTGATGAAAGGGCGAGGGCTCCGCGGGTTCACGGGAAAGAAAGGATGGTGAGAGACAGTTAAGGGGGGGGGGGGGGTGCACAGGGAGATCAAAGGGGCGTTTCGGAGTCAGTCCCTCATTGGACTGTTTGAGAGCTGGTGGCTGTCAGCGGGCGTGAGAGCAAACAGACAAATGTGACGCAGGGACTGGTTTACATGCGGAGTGTGTACACACAGAGGGAGAGGCAGACGCGCAAACATGTCATTATCCGCCGATGAGCATACAAGAATAAGCGTGATCAACATGCCGACTTCCGAGGAAATCTCCCCGTGATTTCTCTCTAATTTACATCCGTGCGTCTCCTGCACCTTTTCCCAGTTTTGTTCCACGCACCTCTTACTGCTTAAGTCCCAAATGTAGGGTGCAAAGTGTCTGACAGAACAGTAGCCGGGGGGCTCCAGTTGGAATCACATCACAGTCTGTGGCAGCATTGGCACTTTTTTCTAAGTTATACAGGGTGTGAAAAAAGGCGTTTTTGTTTTTTAGTTGGACCTCAAAGTACAAACGCGTAATTGAATTAAAGCGAGGCCCCACGTGTTTCCGGTTGCATCACTATGGCTGAACCTTTTCACATTTCATACGTGAGTCTTGTGATGTACTGTTGATATGGAAATATTGATGAGAGCAGCTTTAAGCCAACTAAAAACGCCCATTTAAAAGGGAGCAGTGTGTGGGATTTAGTGGCATCTAGTGGTGAGGTTGCAGATTGCATCCAACTGAATACCCCTCCGCTCCCTTTCCAAGCGTGTCGGAGAACTACGGTGGCCTTCAGGTAACGTAAAAATGCAAAAGCCTCTCCGCTAGTTTTTAGTTTCGGGCTACTTTAAAAACATGGCGGACTCTGTGAAGAGGACCCGCTACCGATGTAGATACAAACCGCTAATTCATAGCCAGCCAAAACACAAAGATTCTTATTTTCAGGTGATTATGCACTAAAGAAAACATAGTTACGAATATTGTACTCCATTTCTGCCAATGGATCCCCATAAATCCTACACACTGATCCTTAAAGGCTCAGGAAAGATTGTGCGCTTGGTTCAATGTTGAAACCGTCAGCGCTGACTTCAAGATGACTGCATATCTGGCAAAGGAGCTCAGCAGTGTATAAACATTCTGTGTAGGAGTCAGGGTTGCAAACTGTAGCTTGTATGCGGATAATTGTGTTTTTTCTTTTCATGCATTGTTGAATTTTCAAAGAGGTCAATATCTCATCTATTCAAAGCGCAGTAAAACTCAAACATAAAGTATGTCTCGGCCGGCTAACAGGAGAGACGTTCCTGTTACGTGTTGCATCCCACCCACACAAATAATCAATGTGAAAGCTGACATTTCAGACCTCTCCTGTCAGGAAAACAGCAGCAGATTGAACCGAGTAATTCAACGAAGCAGTTTGCCTGGGCCACGAGAGCAGCAATCACATTTTCATTTCCTCTTTATATATATATATATATATATATAAATATATATATATAAATAT
>NW_022280065.1:1034626-1057137 GCF_004355925.1 Anarrhichthys ocellatus | reverse complement strand
GGGGGGGGACTCAGAGGGCCAAGTGAAACCTGCACTGACCTTTCTTCAGACTCCTGCTGAGCTTAAAGAGCTCGAGGTCTGGTTATGCCAAATTAGCAGGCATTGAACCCCTAACCACAGCAGCGTTAGCGCCCCTGCTCTCTCTGCAATTACACCATAAGAACATAATATCCACACGTAAACCGCACCGACCCCGACGCGATTTCGGCGCTATTTGCCGCCCATGATGAGCGGGGCTCCACGCGGAGACGGCGCCGCCGTCTTCCTAACTACCTATCATTAGCACCTCACCTCTGTATGAAAGCGCCCCGTGCACCGGAGGCTTTTGTGTTTGATCTCCTCTCTCCGCTTTGAGCGAGTGCTGGCTTGGAGATCATGTGGCGAGCACCTTGGTATAGCCGGCAATGCCGTCGAATCATGGCTTTAAAACAAAAAACGAAGAGGGGGTGGGGGGCAGGAATATGAGTTGGGAAGAGAGCGTGACAAAAGATAAAAAAAAAAAAGAGGATTGGAAGAAGCTGGATATTCAATAAATGGGGCGGGAATGGAGAAAGTGTGGACAACATGTGAGAAATGTAAAAGTGGAGAAAAGCCCCGAAGTTGTGCCTCCACCCATTACCCTCTCTCTCCCCCTCGGCCGACGACAAAACGCTTTTCAACGTAGCAGATTCTCATCATCTGATTATCCCCGGAGATCCATTTTCCTCCATCTCGGTTCTCCCAGCGACCAGATACCTATAGGCGCATCCCGTTCTAACCCTCCTCCACCGCCACCTGTCTTCGTCGCCTCTTCCTCGCACCGCCTCCTCACTGCCAGAGTCCCTAATGAGGCTCCGTGGGAATGCTCTCTCTGGCTCCCTCGCTGAAGATAGACCCGTTCGCTTTCTGTTGTTTCTGAGGACCTGCTGGAACGGATTGTCTGCCGGGCGTACCATATGGCCTCGCCGCCCCGGCATTCATGCAACAAACACACACAAGTGTTCAAGCTCGCATGCTTCGTTTAGGAAAGGATGAACATATGTGGGCACTCGATGCATTTAAATAAAACGGTATGGTGGATGGACAAATGCATTCGGATCCGCCGTGGGCTCAGTGCGTCACTTAAACACACCATTCTTTGGCAATTTAAGCCTCCCTCGTCCTCTTCCATTTAAAAATGTGGCGAATCGACAGCCGAATAAAGAGGAGCCCTCTCAGCTGATCTATTTGGTGCCTAAACACCCTGAACATTTCCTGGGGCCTTGCTCAAGGTGCGCTGGTTCATTATATACGAGTGTGTGACGCTACAGCTTCATGTTGGGAAGGCCCCGCTGCCATCAGCATGTTTACGCTGGTGTGTTTTATGACTGGAATAAAAAGGCGATTGACTGGCCTATATAAACACGGCCTCCAGGCGAGCAATCAGCTAGCTGCAGCCTCACAGGTCGAAAGGGTGAACGGGTGCAAAAGCAACAGCGAACTGAAAGCTACAGTGCTCTTGTGGGAAACAAGATGCAGGTGAGTCCAACATCTAAAGATATAGAATGCTGTTATTTCACATGAGAGGCAACGGCAACAAAGCTTTCCTCTTCAGATCCGTTTCCCCACAGAAAGTGGGCCAATCAAATCCTTGAAAGCGCACGTTCTTGTTTGATTTCTAAGAAGAGTGCTGGATTTCTGTTGATCACGACAGAAAGACGCAGTAATTGCTGCCGTGTTTGACTTTTCAAAGCTGTAAAATCCTGTACCACACCAACGCAACGTGCCGGGTTTGATTCCATCCTTGGAAACCTTTGTTTCGTGTTAGGTTTGAGAGGTATCACGGCATTACGGTACACCAGGATATTTACAATACCAGGCGGTAGTCTGGGAATATATGTGTATTTTTTAAATGTATTTTTAACTATTATACAAGTAGCAAACTCCTTTAGGGAGTGATTTAGTGAGTAGATTGTGTGCGTATCGTTAACGAGTTACCAAAGTTAGCGACAACTTTGGCCTACAGGCATTCTTAAGGTGGGCTGACATTTAAGGTGGACCAGCTATTGTCATTTAAGTGACAAACCGAGTTTGGAGGAGCGGCAGTGTTTTAACGTCAGATGAGTCTAATAAACGAATGTGAAAGCAACACGCTCCACCGACTCAGGCCTTACCGCTGCTTTAACGCAGGGCTGTTTTCCCGTCTGGTGCGGGGCGCCAATAAATCTGACACCATATGAATTGAAATGTTTTAAAAAAGGTCAAATTCAGAGGGGCCAGTAAAACACAATGTCGACAGCAGGATGTACAGTATCATCCAACCGCACCAGAATTAAGGCAGACTAAATGTGAATCGGTTCGGCTGCATTCAAAACAGAATCCGCCGACAATATGCCCGTAATTGGATAATAAACTCTACCTTGATGGAGAGTTGAGAATATTGTGGTTTTTCTGTCTGTAGCGCAGTAAAGGTCTGAGCCTGATGGGCTTAACAGGCGGCTGTTGGGGATATTGAGTGCATCGTGATGGGTCAGCTTCGTTCTGTTTTGCTCGCCCTCCTCGCTTTCGCTCCCCTCACTTCCCTCACGTTCTCCATCTCCTCTCCACCCCCCCTCTCTCCAGTCTCCCTCTTCATTTCACTTCTCTGTCTCTGAGTCACGCAGCTAGCGAGCAGACTGTTTTGTCCAGGTCTATTTCTGGATGTCATGCTGTGAAAGAGGAAAAGAAAAAGAATAAGATTAAAAACAGAGGGAGAGAGAAAGAGGGACATTTCCCCGCGGCTTAAGGATCTCGGAAACTTAAACAGTTTTATTTGAGAAAAAAAAAAAAATAATAAAAAAAAAAAGAAAAAAAAAAAAAGACAGTCAGCAAAAAAGGGACAGTCTGTCACCGGGGTGATATAAACAGGCGCACACACGGCAACATTAAAAAGAGCTCAAACCCCAGAACCTTTCCTCATCTCCCACACTCAGCGTCAGGAAGCCGCTGACTGCATTATAGCGAGCCCACAGCTGCTTGCAGTCCGATCGATAACTGAACCTGATAACCATTTAACAAATAGATTTTTGAAATGGAGCTTTAAATGGATGAAGGCGGCAGACGCACACAGGCTTTATGTTTTATCTTCCACACTCAGTGAAATTTAGCCAAGCTTCTTTTCTTCCCCTCTCTTTGTGAAAATCATTCTCCTCCTTTTTCCACCACTGCGTTCTGATAATCCCAAACTTTTTTCGGGGGCGCTCATCCAATTATCAGCGTTTTTTGTGACGCACGGTGTTTAAAACTTTTTGCATGTTTTTTTTTGCCGGTTCGAAAACATCAGAAACGCAACTCGAACGGAGGCACGCAGAGAGCACATTTATTTCCAATGAAGTTATGTTCCGCATTCAGGAAAGACAATTTATTCTTTTCATTCGCGCTGATGGAAGCGCACCTCGTTTTCATTTCGCTGTTTGTGACATTTTAAAGTTTGCTTGAAAACCCCACTTGACAGTTTGGTGGCAAGGCGGTGAGTCATCAAGGGGAAGAAGAAAAAAACAATAGGGGCACAAAAAGAAGAAATTGCTGAATGAAATTTAGGCAAGAAAAAAGTTCATTAGTCAGACTTTCAAAGGCACAAATCCTTCAAGCCTCTGAAACTGCTTGAGGCAGCTGGAGCCTCAGCAAGATTCACCAGCGATGGCAGAAAGCAGAGAAATTGTCGGCTCGCTCACTTATCGACATGAATTCTATTTCTCCGCTCTCGTTCTTTGTTTCTGACCTTGGAAACCTAACTCCAGCCGTCCTCCCTTTGATAAATGAACAAGAAAAGAGGAGCCATCCCCTCCCTCGTGGGTCATAACCAATGCTCCGCATTCATCATTCCTCCCCATTGGATCGCTCCTGGCTGAGACATCCCACCGGTTTGCTATTTTTTACAGGTCACTAAGTTCCTCTCCCTCCGCTGCCAAAGAGGTCAAGGTAAGTTCAGGTGTGGCGCTATGAGGAGTAATCTGACACGCATTAGGGGCTTTGCGTTCACATGAAACCACCAAGGTGTGTCTGTGTGTGCATGACTCATGATGTATGTGGAAACGTGACGAGAGGCAGGGAGAATACAAATTTTAAAAAAGGGCAGAGTGCAGGATGTGTTTTCTCCTGGACCAACGGCAGCGAGGGCAACATTTTTCTGCTGCCGGGGCGGCGAAAGGCTGGGTCCCCAGCCCAAAAAAAAAACACAAGAATGTGACTTCTCACACGACGGCTGCGCCGAGCTTTGATCCCTGACTGAAGAGAAAGTCGGATTTTCCGGCTAAGTGAGTGACAGCGGGGAAAAAAAGCGTTTGGGAATGGGAAAAGCCGGGCGGTTACTAGGGCCAAATGGGATTATGTGTGTGTGTGTTTGTGTGTGCGTGTGTGTGTGTGTCGGTAGGGAGAAGAGGGACAAGGAAGTGTGTGTGTGTGTGTGTGTGTGGGGGTGGGGGTTGGGGGGGGTACCACAATTTTTCAACCCCTGCTTTTCACCCTCACCTCCCCTCCCCAACCCTAAGTCATTTCTTTCTTGGCAACTTGCTGGCTAAAAAGCTTTTCTCAATGGAGAGCCCGAGGGGCTCAGACTTGCCTGTCGTCTCTCTGGGGGCTTTTGAATGAAGCACTGTACCAGAGACGGAAGGAGATAGATTCCCCGGACAAGCACGGGAACAATGGCAGCGACATGGCGTAACTAATCGATACGAGAAAGCGCCAACTTGGGGACAGGGTCAGGGCTCTTGATGCGGCAGTGGCCCTGATCTCTCCCAGACTGTTCCACTCTTCCCGCCATCCCCCCACACCCTTCATTTCCTCCCCCGGCGTACATCCTTTGATACGCTAAACAATTGGCGGCGACGCAGTCCACACCTCGGCTCGCCCCCTCGAGACGCCGGGCTAATTTTCATCTGGCAAAGCACTCGGTTCCCAGAGGCCAAGCGCTCTTCCATCACAGGAAGTTGGTGTTGATGGAGGGAAAAGAGCCTGAAAGCAGGCAGATTAGGGCAGCTAAAAAAATAAATAGATGGTGTTCCCAATCATTATTAACAGCAGAAGTCTGGAAGCTTGGAATTACTAAAACATTTGCGTTTTCATTTCATTTACCAAGGACTCATTTGTCTTCATGCCAATTAGATGACGCAAGTAATTTGCACATGAAACGATGCAGAATCTTGTGCCTGAATATAAACTTTGTAGTTCTCACTGATTCATTCTGTAATATCAAACTATTGACTCTTGACACTGTCTGGTCCAACTGAAGGCTGTCAACATGTTGTACCTTTTCGTATACTTTAAATGTCTGTGTACCAGTATATTTGACCAACAAATCCTCGATGGAAACCATTCATGTGGTTATAAGCACATTTTGAAGTATCGCATTAGAAAAGCTGTAGGGAAACGGCAAAATTAGATGAAAACTAACTACTTCTCGCGCAAAAATGTCGGATACGTTCTGATTTGAAAGAACAAATTTCATTTCATTTAGATGGTTAGATGGCCATGGTGACTCGCAACCTCGACTTCTTCTACTCATTTTTTTTTGGCGGATTACAGCCTCGGGTAGCCAATAGCACCAACTTTTGACCAAACTACGCTGTAGCTGAGTTTATTCGTTGCAAACCGGTTGATGGAAATGAGCCTGATTCGCATTTCTTTTTTTGCGACGTTTCAAACGTTCGCTTAAAGTTGGCCTGACAACTGAATGACACGCAGCTTGTGAAATCAATTACTGCTGAAATCAAACAGACTTGAAAGTATCATTGAACTGATCTCTTTGCCATTTTTACCATATAAGTTGGTTGTGTGGCGTTGTGTTTTTGGATGATTCTCCATTTGCCTCCTGCTCTGGATTCTCAGCATAAAACAATCTCTCCAGTAATTTCTGGTTTTCCTGTGAAATATTAAAGACTTCTTTCATGTTTCCATGGGGATCGTCTTTCCCCAGCTCAACAAATCATAGCACTACTGTAGTTTACTCTGCCTGAGTTTCGGTTCCTGGGTCGTGGTTACTGCAACCCGAAAAGTACCTGCTGCTGATAAAGTATTTCCAAATCTGTTCAAGTGGAGTCTGCAGTGTCAACGTTTCCAACTGTGTCAAACTTGTGCGGCCTTCATTCAGACTGAAAGTAAGCAAGTAGGTTATCGCTACTACCGATATGTTTCAATGACAGTTATGTAGCCGTCTGCCTGACTAGTCTGAAAACAAGTGAGATGAAGAGAAAGTGTGGGCAAGTGAGATGAACAAAACTCAACTTATTGGTATTTGCTAATTGCCTCGATGTGGTTACATACGAAAGAGAGAGAAAAAAACCACGCAAAGCACTCTGAAGCTCATCGCTACAGAGACAGCCGCCTCTTGTCTCTTCGCCGCGTCTACTTCTCGACACTGATTCAATTAAGCTGTTTGTTGTCTTCTGTTATGCAAAAGTAAGTCATCAAAGTGAGCTCTTTAAAAGGGAGTCAGTATGATCTCTGAAGTATTTGAGATGCGGCGGAGACAAACACGGAAATGTGCTGAGGCTGTCCTGAGACTTTTGGTCCAAAAGGGCCAAGAATTTCCTTACAAAGGCTGGATTTCCTCTTTACAAATCCCCCATTGGATATGTTAAAAGACAGAGGATGATTACATCTCGAGGCCACGCTGCATGCGCGACATTTCACGATGTTGCAGATGGGTTGTTGAACCAACGATTGCAGCCAACAACACTTGATCTTGGTACTTGTGCTCTTTTGTCCCATTTGCTCGGCTCTATCCTTGCTGAGGGCGGTAGTGCTGTTCTTCATTACCCCACGGCCTTCGCCTCAACAGTACGCTTCTGAGAAAATTCTTAATTAATACAGGCAGAGCAGGGGGAGTCTGGCTCAAGTAAAGAAAAAAAAAACACCCGAGAGAAAAGAGGATACGAAAGGGTTAGCGCCGACCGCACTGGCTAAAACAGCTGTTGGCACGCGCTACATGTTGTGGTTTTACACAAACACTGTCATGCACGCGTACATCTGTATACACACACACACACACACACACACACACACACAGACTGAGCCTCTGTGGTCTGGTGGGGTTCGGTAACACACATGCTCTCTGTTTATGTCGAGCTCGGAGGCTTCCTGTGGTCCGCCTCGCTCTAGCCCGACACAATCTGCCACCCCAGCACACCAAGCCTCTCAGTGTTTTCCCCCCCAAGAAATCATTTTCTCCAAGTTTCAATGGATTGGTTCTACTCTAAAGCTACGTTCTGTTTATATTTGGGCTGCGTAGATAACCATGCTTTTGGTTACGCCCAGCGTCACGGGCTCCCGGTTTGTGGTTCTGCTTGCAGTCCGTCCTTTTTGCCTCGATTTATTTCTCTCTTGCCTCAACCAACTGTTAATCTCTTTTCCACCATCTCACCTTCTCTCTCCGTCTCCCCTGTCCGCCTCCCGACTCTCTGTCTGGCGCATCTCATTTTGCACTCTATTGTTGGAGGCCAGTGAGTTTACCGGGGAGCCGGCCGGCCCTGGAAACACAAGCTGGGGGTCGGCGCAGCCGCAGCCGACCGTGACGGATACAATAACCCCTGCAGCGGAAGCGCCCATGTGCTAAATTACTGCCACAAATGTTCTTCCATCAGGCAATGGCAGGGCCATCAGGGCCACTCAGCTATCTCGAGCCCCTGACGCTCTTTCCCTTTCTCCCCGTTACATAATTGCGCGCTGACCAAGTGCGTCCAACAAGTCAAGCTCCACTTAGAAAGGTGGGATGAAGTTGATGGGAGGAGAATAGGGGAGCGGAAGATTTAGACTTGCTGGTACACTACGAAAACAAATTGGGTGTGTTTTTGGGGAAGCTTGTGAGTGTGGCGTTGCAAGCAAGCAAGCACCATTATAAACATGGTTTCGCGACGTCAGTTTTTCTAGCAAGATATGAATACTAAAAGTAGTACAACTCCATAAAGGTTTGTCCAAAATGCACAACTTGAAAACAACTTTATTGAAAGGATACAAGCAATAGTGCTATTGCGGAGTTCTAAAGGGAAGTACGTCACCCCTTTTTCATTGCCAAAATAAGAATATTAATACCCTTTTGTAATAATTTTAGGAAGCTTAAAGTCAACAGCTATGTTTAGCATATTTGGGGAAAGTTTGATTAAATTCAGGGCTCTATAATAAGGGTTTGCCGTTGTCAACCTTTTTGAGGAATTGGTAACCAAGTATTGCTTTTCGGTTGCCATCAGCATCAAACCGTCAGTAACAAATAAAGGGACAGCCAACTGCCAAATGTGCTGCCCAAAATATGTTTCTAAATAACTGAGACGATGGCGTCATTTAATCCGTGTTTGTTTTCCTGCATGAACCACAGGACATGCGTGAGAAATTGCTACAAAACATAAAGTTTGTTTAGACGAAGAGACCCGCAGCTGCGTCTCCTTTGGCATTTCCCCTCCAGCCATTCTCTGACTCAAATGTGTTCACCTTCCTGCCTGCAGCCACAACGCCTATTGTTTACAAAGGACGGGCCACTTCACACCTCCCATTCACATCTCTGCAAACCCATCCATTCAGCTGTGTGAACCGCACCCATATCACAATCACAGTGGTTGGAAATGTGACTGCCGCATATCTTGTGAACTACAATTCAAATGGTATGGGTTTCTGAAGCTGGGGTCTATTTTTAGATGGAATATTTGTGTCTATTGTAATAAGTTGCAGTGGAATGTAGCTACCTTGTCTTTAAATGTGACCATTTAGATATCTTGCATTAAAACGTTACAATGTCCCTTCACAGAGTCTGATGGTTAACATTGGAAGAAATTATACGGATACATTGTATCTGATAACAGGACTACTTTCAAATGCACCCGCGCAATAAAAGAAGCACCAGCCAAAAGAAGTAAAGCTGTAATTTACGATTCTGTTCTTTGTTGATTAATCATGCAATTGTTTGGCATTTGGTACATTTTTTTTGTCTGGCTTTGTCTGACCAACAGTACAAAGCCCGAAAACGTTCAGTTTATAATAATATAATATTGTTATAATAATAAAGCAGAAGTTCTTCACAATGATAAACGGATTGTCTTTTGTTTCTTGGTAAACTACTCGTATGTTTCATCGCCCATTAAAGCAGTTTAAATTTTCTGTCCGTCGACTAATCAATAAATCAACTAATTAGTCAAAAAGTGGTTTCAGGTGAAATATGTACATTTTTCATATATTTAAAGCTACAATCTTTAAGATATCCGTTTGGCTCTGTTTGGTGGGACCATTTTGAAGTTTAAAAGGGCATTTTTCATTTAATTTCAACACTAACTGAAGATCCTCTAGATTACATGTTTCAACAGAGTCACTGATGAACGGCCCTACATTACCCTTTCATGCTCTTAGTGACCAGGATGCGCACTAGCTTATTGCCGTATTGATTCATAAATGGTTGATGTGCTCCTGCCTTTGATTGGCTATTAACTGATCCATTAACACAACGTATTAAGGTCCTTTAATGGCTCTAGCTTGTTTGCCACGATGAAACTTTCTTGAGAGGGAAAAACACGGGCATCCAGGGGAAGAGCTCTCTGCTGAGATGGTAAGTGCTTCGCAACAACAGGGGACTAAAAAGGTCTCATGTAGAGTTAAAAGGATCTTTCACATTCACGTGGCTCAGCGCGCAGACATGCAGGCTCACAAATCCCCCCCCCGCTGCAATTCGTCACTTAAGACCTGTGCATCGTGGCGGCAGCAAATAAGAGCATGAATTACCATGCAGTAATGAGAAATGCCACCACGACCGAGACGAGAAGAGTAGGAGAGATTGGCCATCCGATGAGGAAGCTGAAAAACTCTGCACACCTCCAAACTGTGGTGGGTGGCGTGGCAGCGGCAGTAACAGTGTCCAGCTGCTCTTGGCACGACGGACGGGCTTTTTCATTCGCAGCCCGGGTTTTCAGTCGCTGTAATCCGTGTTTATTTTGTGTGTATGCACATGTGCATCCATCCGTGCAGTAGCTAGCTGATAAGGAGCGACAGCCTGACACATGTGGCCTTGATAAGGCTACGTTGGGTAATGTTATCTGACAATCTTTAACTAGACAGCACGGTTAACTGCAACAGTCTGATCCGAAGAAGAGGAAGCGGACACACTCAAAGGTGTGATCAGGAAGTAACATCAAGAATTAATTTATGAGGTTGAACGAAAACATTTTTGTGGCTTTTGAAAAAAAAGAAGCGAAAAAAGAAAAGAAAAAAAATCACAACCTGAATCTGAAAGTGCAGCGTATGAAATATGCATCCTGAGTGCACTTTGACTTAACACCATGTGAAGTGGTAAAATGTATAATGCAGCCGCCACCGAAGAGCTTTGAAGTGATTAGCAGATAACTGGGCTAGCGGAGGCTAATGGCGCCTTTGGATTCTGATTAGCTTGGAAAGTGGAGCTAACGCTAACTTGGACACGCAGGCTTTTTTACCGAAATAAAAGATGTTTTAATACAGTATTGACAATACAGGATGAGGGACCAATACCGTCTCCTCCGATAAGGCCATATTTTAATAATGAACAGGGAACGTCGACACGGCTTTTCTGCTATATCCACAGCCTCAGAATAGCAAGCCACACTTGAATATAAGATATATAAATATATAAAGTCAAAGTGACAAGATACTGTAGCTAACCTCGACACTTCCTATACGCAAAGTCACCTCAGTGAGTGTCGTCAATGCTAATGAGGCTGGCTAAAACATTTGAACATTGCAATATTGAAAACCTGTACAGAGAAAGCAATCCTTTAGTCTTGTTCTCTTTGAGAAAGTAAGAATAAAGTGCCATTCATTTGCAAGGCAATATATTTTTTTCAGGAACAAGGTCAATTTTTCTGCACTTTCGCACCGCAGATAAAGGCGTCAACCAATCACATTGTGCGTAACGGATAGTCAAAGTGTGCACTATAGCGTACAACACATGGAGGCTCCGTAGTCCGAACCAAGAAGGCAAAATTTATCCTTTCAACCGTGACAAAGGAAGCTCATACCGGTGCCACTCCTTCCATTCTTACCTTTCACAATAAAAGTTTTAGACATTCACCGCGTAACTGTTTACCAAAGGAAACTCAAATTCACTCAGGGCATTCCCCTAAAAGGAAACTCAAAAAATACCTTATGGTAGCTAAGGCTATACAACAATATACCTCAGCTCTGGGTCAACAGGATTCTGGTAGTTGGTCCTCGGCCTGAGCAAATCTATTCAAACCTTTTATTGAACAAGTGTTACATGTGTGGCAAATCGGCATCAGTCCAGTATGAATAGTTTTGGTGTGTAAAGGCCTTAAATACAGCAGATTTATATATTTTTAAAAAACAGGCAGACATTCTTTAAAACAAATATTTTGAGCTGAAAGAGGAGCTGCTTTAGTTTGTGAGTCAAAGGAAGCAGAAGACGTAGTCTCACCCTGGTGGAAGTGGTTAAATGAGAAGGTGCAGAAGCTTTTTACAGTGCGGGCCAGCCTCAAACTCCCAACATGTAATGAGGATGATTGCGGGCCTTTTCTCTTCTGTAAACGTTGTGGTGGACTTTCAGAGGGCAGCGTGCCCAGAGCATGGACTCTGATCACAGCTGCTCACAGCAGCGCAGAGCTGTTTGTAAGGTATCTGTACACCAGTAATCCTACATGAGGGAACTGTGTATCCGACATGAAAGGAGATGAGTCAGATGCGACTACCATCGGTTCAGACATGGTACAAAATCTACAACAGGCTTCACAGAATGGAGCAACTTCCCCTCTTCCATTTAATCTCCATGAGCACTACAGAGACGATGCCGGCGTCTGATCCACAGTAATAGTTAAACTCGTATTAAAAAGGCCTGACTCAAGAGCTGCTGCGGAGGGAGACGTCTTTATCACCAACATCAACGAGGGGAAACGGGCTCTGATCAAACCACAGAGGAAGTCGAGATATGCAAGTTGTACAGATCAACTTCATACAATAGTTGTAATGAGAAAAAAGGAGATTCGTAAGATGTTTTTTTTGGGGGAGATTTAGGGGGATTTAAACTGGAACACGCACCGCAGATCTGGCAGCGACGATGAAGCCACGGCAAGCTCGGAAATGACAGAGCCCTTAGATCTACTCGCCCGTCCCAAAAGATACGGCAGCTGGGAAATGCAAAGCGATGCATCTATTTTTTATTTTTTTTTGAGGGGGGAGATGTAGCACGTCTGTTCCCATTCCAAAATAAAACCTCCCCTGTGCCGTCCCCTAAAAAGCTTATCAGCATCCAAAGATGCCGCCAGGCTTTTGAGGCTCATTTCGGTCTCGCTTCATACTCCACATTAAATGCAATTTATTGAATAATGAATCTCCTCTGCTCCTCCGACCGTGTGAACTCGGTAAATTCACTCAGCTTTCAACGCCCCCCCCCCCCCCCAAAAAAAACAGACCTTCAAGGTCACTCTCTGATCCTGGATGGAATTCAAATTCAATTTTCTCCAAGTCAAAGCGTGCTGCTTGGTGCAAATGTTGGTGAAATCCCGGGCGAACCTGTTCCTGTTACAAGGCCACACTGCACTGTACGTCTGCACGGTGATGTGTGGACATGCTACTTAATATGAAGAGCAAAAAAAACATGAATATTAAAAAAAAAACTCCTCTTGCTGATACATAATTCATGTTTTGTAGCTTCTGGGGGTTCCACATGAGCGGCCACGGTTAGAGCTAGCGCCGGGTTTCGGCCAAAGAAGATGCTGCTGAGTATGCGTGCGCGTGCGTATGTGTGCGTGGACAGGGAGGAAGGAGCCGGGCGGGAGGGTTGCCTGACGACTTAAAAAAAAAAAGAAGAGCATTCACCGAGGAGAGCGGGAGACAAAAAAAAGTGGGAATGGAAGAACGCGCCACTGAATCAGCACTACCTTGCTAAAGGTGACACGAGCAGGCCTGGGAGCATTGCAGAGCCACGCACATATGCAGGCGTAGATGCACAATTTAACACACTCACACACACACAGCTCAGACTGCAGTGTAAACCTAACACGTACTTGTCTGGATTTCTGTCTGTCCCCTGGTCGGCTACAGTGCAAACACTTTGCAGATACTCAGACAGAAAAGACAGTCCAAGACAAAATACACACGCTAAAAAAAGAAAAGGTGACATACATGCAATAAATAGCAGGTATATTCAGACATTATTAGCTCATGCTCTCCTTAAGCTCCTGAAAAAAAGGTCCCGGTAGGATATAAGTGTGTGTTTAAAGATAGCAAGCTATGTAGCTGTGAGCAAATAGTCTCCAGTCACCAGATACCCCACAAACTCCACACCGGGCCCACGAGCAAATGGAAGAGCTTCCTTTTAAAACACGCGGACGGACACACACACACACACACACCTGTGTCTGGGAAACCGGAGGAGAATTTGACCCGTCACCTCAATATAGAAGCGATGATACTGAAAAGGCTTTTGAGCGGATCACACAGCGGGCCGACGCTGCTGATTAAATGCTCCCCGGAAATCTTTGGGGCATCTTCTGCAGATGTCACACGTAAGTAAGAGGGTGAAAAAGGGAAGTGTTTGAAATGCATACACGCGGACAAATAATGAGGAAAATAGGCCTTTTGGACTTTGGAGTAGATTTCAAATGAATTGAACCATCTTGCCAGGTACTAGATTGTGATGAAAGGCAATAGGTACTGGTTTAGCCAGAGCAGTGGAGGCTCTCAGGTTGACTTTTTAAGACTTGCGGGCCAGTTACATACATTTTCTAGTTTGCTTTAACTCTGGGTTGAATTATGAACGCATTCGGGTGATGCAGTGGTGAGAACACTCGCCCACCTCTGCAGACTTCTGGGTTCAAGTCCCAGTAGACAATGCTCCACCAAACACAATTACAGGGTTGTTGTTGTTGTTTTGTAAGCCAGTGAAAGATTGCGTTTTGGTGGCTTCATTATTATCGTCTTAAAAGGAATACTTTTTATATGACCACTTCTTTTGTCCACTCGCCAAATGGCTAGTGAACGATCCAAATTTACCAGCCACTTAATAGATCACCATTGTTTGTTCGGCATATTTTAACAGTGTTTGGTTAGCGGCTGGTGCCAAGTTTGTGCCCTCAAGAATTTAACACCGGGTGAGTAATTGATAAACAAATGGCCATTTTGTGAGCGAAGTATTCCATTTAAAGCAGGCAAATCTGGCTAAAGTTCAAATTATACAAAAATCTACTCATCCACGGCAATATCCTTTTTGGACGTGCCATTGCTACATATGCAGTTGGTATTGGAACTCTTAAACTGATGGCCACTCAACACCTCCAAGAGAGCGGTAAGATTAAAGCCAAGTGCATCTCAACCATGGCCGATAATGAATACTGCTAATTAGGTCTGGTTCCCTGATTCTGCCGCTCATAACCAAGATGCAACTGGCACGTCCATTTAAAATGTGTGCCGCTGCCGGTGGCTTGACACGTCTGTCCCCGGGGCATGTTTGGTAGGGGACGCGACAACACACATTCTACACAACTAAAGATATCCGTTACAATCGTACTATAGGAGCCGCACATTGAACACCTCCTCGCTCCGCTCACCTGTCTCACTTCAGACAGCCAGGGAGCTCCGTGTCTCGCTTGCGAGCTGCGAAGGCAAACAAGATGCAGACGCTTCAAAAAACAAAGTGCTGTCGTGTCACAACTTTCCGGGGGAAATAAACACTTCAATTCAACCCCCAGAAAAGGAAACGCACCCCGTCGAGCTGCAAACCAAAGCGGGATGCTCTGCTACAGGTCTTCCATCTTTAATCCCCCTATTGTCTTTCTACTCTCCTCTTCTTCCTTTACCTCAGGGCCTCCGATTCTTGACGGGATCACTAGCTTTTCCAAGCTCTTTTTTCTGTTTTTCTTTTGAGGGGGTTGCTTTGATAGCAGTGATGCGGTTGGATAGACACCACCAGTTGGAATGCAGCGGGGCAAAAATAAAGCCACTGAAACCGGAAGATTGTCCCACTGCTCGGCGATAAGAGCCGCAGAAAGTGGCAGAAAAGGCAGCGGAATATCAGCTCACAGGAATATATATCTGTCACTTGCTGGGTCTGCTGCCATGAATCTGTGTGGAAATGACTCACAAGAAATCCCCTTATTCTTAAAATGTTTCCATCAATGACGCAATGAGATGGTACCGAGGGCCAGGGCCCTTTTCCACACGCATGCAGAATTAAATAGTTGTGTAAGTGGGCTCTTTTAGGAGGTGGGAGTGCGAGACACACGAAATGACTGCATAAAAGGGAGTTGGGAACAGCGAGGAGAAGAAAAGGCAGGAAGAAATTGAAGAGAAGGAGAGTGGGCGTCGATTTTAAATATCCACCAGAAGCTGCACTTTGTCCTACATTGCCTCCCCGAAAAACAAGCATGCACTCCTTCTCTTTTATCTGAATAGGAGGCCCCGTCAAGCTCTTGAATAAACGCCACCAAACAAACTGTCAGGGAAACTGGGAAGAAACGGCGTAACACCAAAATGATCCTTTCCTTCCTCTCTCCGGTCAATCATACACCCACGCTCTGGGCATACTGAGACTCGCCTCGGTGAGACCAGATGCCTCCTTCCCTTGCAACCGTCTCTTCCACCTCCTCCTCCCCCTAGTTAGATTTGGCTCCACCGCCGATCCGTGAAGTGCCGTGGAGTCTGCCAAACCAGGACATGGCTGTTGATGGCGGGGCCTGCGAGAGCGGCCGCCGTTGCCCGCTGTAGCCCCGGCGTCAAAAGGGAACGGGTAGAGGTGCGCGAGGAAGAGAAGCCACAGTGGCTGGAAGAGTCAGGGTTGGTGGAGAGGGGTGACACACGAGGGAGTGAAAAGGGGACCATATGGGGAGGCTGCGATGTCAACAAGGCACAAGTGATCCCTCTGGAAAGAGAGCAAACTTTGGCACAATGGAAGCCCTCTTGGAGCGCCCGGGGGCCGCCCCGACTTTTGCACCCAACATGAGTGGAAGTCAAAGCGAGCCACAAAGCATGATGAACCAGACGGGGGAAAGAGCCCTTCCATCAGCCTGCCAGGGAGCCCGATCTGCTCCAACAAAACCCCCTTTCTCTCCTCCGAGCCCTGGCCCCTTAAACGTTGAGCCAGGCACACATTCTTCAGTGACATAATGCTTTTTTAAGCTATTGCCCTCTTCAACTCCCCCACTCCACCACCTCCTCTTTACCCTTACTCAGACCCCCCCCCCCCCCCCCCCCCTCTCCCCCCCCCCCCCCCCCCCCCCCGTTTTGCCAATTACTATTTAAATATGAATACTAGCCGAGGGGTTTGAGTGTTTGTTTTTGCTCCTGTGGCGGTGAGAAGTGAGGGAGGAAGGTCGGCGCACAAGCTAATGTCAACGATCTGCCATCCCCATTGAAGTGCCGGCAGTAGGTGCTCGCTGAACGGCCTCTCGGGGCCATAAAAGCTGCCATAAAAACTAGCTACTACTACCTCCCCCTCCTTTTCCCCAGTGGAGCTGCTGCAAGCGCCCCGAGGGAGTCGCGGAGCTCGCAGGAGGCGAGGCCTCCAACAACTGCTGACACTGATGAGTCAGTGTAGAGCTCTTTATCGGGAGCAAAAACGTCCGCCCTTTAACGAGTCCTGCATGTACGTCAGTGTACCCATGACATATATCGGCCGGAGTGTCTGCCCACTGCCCCTCATTGATGAGATAACCCTGGTCAGGTGCTCCACAGAGCGGGGGGGACCGCAGAGTTATTCAGGAAGAGGGACAAATCCCCGGGAGCACTGGGACCAGCGGCAACCCCCTCTTTCCACACACACACACACACACACACACACGCTGCTCTCCACTGTTCAGCAGCGAAAAACGATAACAGGCATATCACTGCAGCCTAATTCTCTTACAGTGAAACTCGTGTTCGCTTGACTGGACACACAAGCAAACAGGAAGGATAATCGAGAAATTAGAGCCTTGCACAGAGCCGAGGGCTTAAAGAGTCCATTACTTAACTATGTATTTTTGGATCAGAAACAACACAAACAAACAAACTGATCGATGCAGCGGTAGAACAGCAGCTCCCGTGTTCTGCGAGGTGAAATTACTGCTTTTGTCAAAGTAGTCTCGTGGCTTTGAAGAGGGTTAAGTGGAGAAAATATTCTAGCAGTCGTTAAAATAGTGTCTGCAAAAAACAAGGTAATGAACACTACAGCAGTTGAACATGGGAATGCTGGAATGACGGAGTGCGCTCGGAGCAGCGTCGCCCCCTGTCTCAGCATGCCCCGTGCCACGGAAAAAGGAAAGCAGAGATTTTTGAATACTTTGTCTCTCTACATTTAAAAAAAAAAAAAAAAAGGACAGATGTCAGGACTCATCATGCTCTCCAAAAACCTGCAGACAGCAGCCATATCTTCCTCTCATCCCTCCTCAGCGGGGAATTTAATGAGAAGCCAATCACGTGTCGGTCCTGATCATCACTTTATTTATTTTTTTTGCCTCAGCCAGTCACACACCTGTCTGGTTTAATTGAGTTCACAAGGACCCAATCAGCTTCAAGAGTTTTCCAAACAAGCTGCGCTGCTACTCCTTTACCTGTCCGCACGCAAACTTTTTACATCGCCATGTCAGCACTAGTTAAGGATGATGGTGCTTCAAGAGTGACACAAAGAGAGAGAGAGAGAAAGAGAGAGAGAGGATGGGGGGGGGGGTTTACAACTTTTACTGTTATGGCTGTGCCAATTATTAATTCATCCCTCTAAAAAACATTTCCTGACAGTTCTAGGGAAGCATGGAGGTTTGATGCCTTGTTATTCCTCACTCTTTCAATTACTGCTACCGCGAGCACAACAAGCGCTCTGACCGGTCACTTTCTCTCAGGGTGGAAGTGGGCAGCTTTTAATAAAGGAAGTGATTCCGGGGGGCCGGCCTACTGCTGTGGTAATACCGCTCATCGATTTTCATTTTGGGGCGGGAACCTCCCAGGTGATCAATCTCTTTCTACACAAACTAGCCGGCAGCTGGCCTGGGAAGGGGGGGATATGGTTCTGGGCTTCACGAGTTCATGTCCACCCCCGCTAGTTCTGTCTTTCTCTCGCTCCCCCCCCCCCCACCTCTGAGGCCAGGGGCGGCTTGGCTGTGCTGGTAATCCCTCAATGAATGTGGGTCAGTGCGTTGGGCTTTGCCTTCGTCACTCACTGAGGGGACAGACAGCGGGGTCGCGACCCCGGTCATCCTGCGTGCACACACACACACACACGTGCACCCACATACAAAGACAATGACTGAGACGTAGGGACGCTCACACACACACACACACACACACACAAACAAACACAAAAAAGACATGGATGGATGAGCAGCCACACACGGACAAAACTCACACAGACGAAAACAACTCCAACTTGAATGCAGATCTGAGATTAGTCGAGCCGGAATGATTAGAAGATTAATGGAGTAGTTGACTGACAGAAAATAAATTAACAGCTTACTTTTAACGGTTCTGATAATCGGTTGATCGCGCGAGTGATTCTTTAAGCAAAGATGCCCAACATTGTGCTGGTGGCAGCACGTCGGATGAGAATATCGTGTGCTTGTCTCACTCTGCTGCGACAGTAGACTGAACGTTTTTCACATTTTGGAAAGCTGGTGACAAAACAAGACAGTTGAAGCCGCCGCCTTGGGAATCTGGGGACATTTTTGTGGAACGAACAGTTAATGGAGAAAATGATCGATACATAAATACAGAACAAAAAGGTACGATAAGATCAAGACACAGCAATACTTAAAATGATTAAAAATGGCCTGTGTTGTTTAACAAGGCAAACATATCAAACATATTCTGGTTCCAGCTCCTTAAATATGAGGATTTGTTTTTGTCTCTTTCGTATCACTGCAAATTGAATATGTGCTTTTTTTTTTTTTACTGCTATCTAAAGACATAACCTCGGCCTCGAGGAACTGTTCCACATCTTTTAGACATCCAAAGAGGAAATGATCCTTGTTAGCTGCGGCCCCAATAAAAAAAGATGGTAACTCCTTAACTCAAGTTTATCACCAGAGACTGTTGTCTGCTGAGAAGCACCAGTTATGGAAGAAACAGACGCAGCGCCAGACGGGCGCCGCGGCAGAAATACTGCCAAGTCGACTTCTCTCATGTAACGGTGACACGGTGACACGCCCCAGATAAAACCGAAACGAGGCTGAAGCAACTGGAATGCACAAACGAGACGGTGAAAATGAGGACGGAGAGAGACAGAGATAATGAAAGTCAGGGGTGTAGGGGTGCGTGTGTGTGTGTGTGTGTGTGTGTATAGATGGCCTGATAAGATAAGAAGTCATGCGCCGAAAATCTGTTCACACATGCACCGCATTCTAACTTATTATCCTCCGCATCATTAACATTCACTGTCACGAGCTCGGGACTTTATCTAAGAGAGAGCAGGCAATCATGAAATATTCATGATTTATTAATCGGACCGCGGAAAAACAAACAATGGCAACCCGGGGAGTGCGACACCCTCTCCTGCGAGATAGCAACGGGGCTGTGGCACTCTCCAAAAACCTCCAACGGGAGTCTGCTATCAGGCGCCGCCGCGCTGGCGTTCAGGTGAATGCCGGTATTCCCACTCATAAAAGTGTTTGTCTGAGATAAGGTGGAGAAGAAGTGTTGCTGGTTTTCTTCACTTGGCCCAGATCAGCTACTGCCTCTCAGTCTGTGGCAGCGTGTCAACAAAATGTCAACCGCAGCGTCGTCATTAAAAGAAGAAGAAAAAAAAAAAGAAAAGGGAAATGGAAATGTGGCGGGGAGCCATCTCCAGCTAAATCACATCAGTGTTTCCATGTCGTTGTGAGGGGAGGGAGGGAGGGAGGGAGGGAGGGAGGGGAAAGTATAGAAGAAACCCAAGCAAAGGGAGGGAAGGTAAGGGAAAGTAAAACAGGAGACGTGGAAACAAAAAAAGGGATGACGGGCCTCCTTCCTCTTTTTCTCCCTCCCCGACCACTCATCGCGCTTTTGGGAGGATTTGCTCAAGTAAGGGGAGAAAGAATTCTGCTGATGACAGAAAAATGAAAGTGCCGCAGCGCTTGGTGCGACGTTACCGTCATTGACTCCTAATGGGAAAAATAATAATTCCCACGACACGAGCAATTTTCTGGACTACCTATTTATTTCATCCCGACTCGGGCAGCGCACCCCGACATACTATTATCACTCAATCTCACACCCACTTGCTCTTCTCCTTCCCCACACACACACACACACACACACACACACACACACACACACACACACTTTCGGGCATCTTCTGCATCTCCACTTGACTTTCTGGTTCACTAAATCTCTCCCCCCCTTACACTTCCTGTCACCGCCACTGGAGCGGCAGCTGCCAGTGAAGTAGCTAAAGTACAAAGTCAATATGTGCCAACACTGCTGGTTAAGTATTAAATGGGGACGGATGATAATGCAGGGGTTAGCCAGAGGAAGGCTTAACAGCAAGCAAACAAAAAGGTGTGTGTGCAGTTGGACTTTAATGGAACATTTAATAGTTACAATGATGCGACTCATGACGTTAGACCAGGGGTCACCAACCTTTTTTAAACTGAGAGCTACTTCAAGGCTACCGAGTAGTACGAAGAGCTACTTGTTTGATACAAACTTCCTGAATAACAAAGTTGCACAGATCACCTTTTAATAATAATAATAATAATATTATGTCAGTTAATTATTCCTCACAATAATTATTAATAATAATTTCCACAACAATGATGGTACAGCTACACATACATATTTAAACATGCAACTTTTATTTCTGTTAATCTGTTTCAACATTTGAAAGTCAGAGGTATCACATCTCTGATCGTCTTCGGGCGCCCGCGTTCAAACCTCTAGTCTGGGCCTTTTCGGTCGGATTGCCCCGCGGCCTGTTCCGAGGATTTACGGACCTGACGACGGGGTGCGCTCGCGGCGCGCGTCTGGCACCAACGGGAAGCGGCCGCCATTCGGAAACCTGAAAACCTAGTGCGGTGCGGCGGCCTCGTCCTGGGTGTCCGCCGTGCGCCTCCGGGTACCCAACTCTCTTATGAAAACCCAGGCCTGAAGTGATTCAGTATCGAAAAACAGGAAGTCCACAAAATGTGACTTCCTACTTAAAAGAAATTTATTTTCCACAAAATGAGATCACGCAGAGCTGGAAACAGAAAGTATTACATATCTAGGAAGGAGTGCGCCAGGAAAGGAGGTTTAGTCACCACAAGGCATACCGTGGCGCTCAACGTGAAATTTGTTCAATTGTCGGGCCTGTAACAGCCTTTCACTGTCCGCTCCTGGGATCATTGTCAGCGGTGCTGAAAACTCACTGGATAGTGTAGCAGTGAATGGGGCCCTTTCATCAGCGCTTGGCCATGGAAGTGGACCGGAGTGACTCCAATTGAAAGCTATTGCAGCTAAGAAAATCAATTGAATAAATGTGCACAGCGTGGCGCATTGTGTGTGAGTGAGTGTGTGTGGATGGGTGGGAGCTGATTCAAGTGCCTATACACCGGCTCCCAGTGTGCCCTCCTGCTGCTGCATTCCTTTAGTAGAGCAGCATTCCTCTGGAAGGCAACGAGGTGAAAGGTCAGGAGGCGAAGGTGAGATTGGACGTAGCATATAGCCACCAGCCGTGGAAGCGTGTGTTTGTGGTCGGCGGGTGGATGCATGTGGACTGTAAACAAGAGAAGAAGAGGCCAGAGCGACCCACATCCCTTCCTTCGTGTTCAAACGTCATGTGCGAGGCTACACTCTCAGAGCATCCAGGTATGTGCGTGTAATACTGCACAGCCAGCCGGCCTGCTTTGGGCGATGCTCCCTCTTCAGCTGCTCTGACACGTGTGTGCATTCCTGAGTCTGAACCACAGCGTCCCCGCAAAGCATCGCATGTCCGTCCTCAGCCATATGGAGGCGGAGCGCCGAGACCGGCGGGCTACACGTGGATCCGTGTACCCGAGGGAGCTACGTCAGGGTTTTATTTTTTTTAAGCAAAGCCAGGGCTGACACCCAAAGGGGTTTGAATTAGACTCAAACGAAAGGCAGCACTTTGATTAAAGAAACGAGGAGGGAAAAAATGCTTTAAATGTTATTAGTTTCACTATGTTGCCAGGTGCCAAAGTAGGCTAGCAATCTAAACCCACGTTAAAAAAAAAAAAGCAGCTAACTCGATTCTTCAACACGGACACAACGAAGAAGTGGGAGGAGTTTAATAAGCATGCTAAATGCTCTAAAAGTGTCGTGCTGGAATAAAATTCGATTCACTGAGTTTGAGGCGGGGACAGAAATCCGATGCAGTGTCGATGATGGAAATGAAGTGACTAACGGGGCGGCGGTATTGATCAAAAATAAACCAGCCGTGAAGCCCACTGCAGTGGAAAGTGTGGGCGGCGAGAGCTTCGGGTCCCTGAACGGCAGCGTCGACCGTTGGCACCGAGATGTTCCAGAGAAGGAGGGTAGCTCTGGGAACTGAGCCGCGAGCGGAGCAGAGGTGGGCCGTCCGGTGGCGACTGGAATGTCAGATAATAGATGACATATCTCTCCAGGTGACGCCGAGCCCAAGGCATCCGGGGTGGAGACGGCGAGGGAGAGAA